>NW_015505282.1:937264-950439 GCF_001515645.1 Sinocyclocheilus grahami | reverse complement strand
TGCGCAGTTACTGCTGTTAATTTCAGATAGTTACAGTTGTTGTTTTCAATAGCCAAAACCCAGTTTAGCCTGTTAAATACCAAATAAACATCTTGTTTGTGTGTACTTTTATTCTTTCTTGTTTGTTGCTTGATAAAATAAATAAATAAATTGGAAATCGGAATCGGCCAGTTTGCTTGTAAAAAATCGGTATCGGCTATGAAAAATCATGATCGTGCATCACTATCATATTGTATATTGTTTTATATATTTTGTAAGTCGTTTTGAATAAAACCTTCTTCTAAATGCATATGTAACCTAAATGTATAATAATAATAATAATAGCTATTATTATTATTTTAATTTATAGGCTAAATAATTTAGTACACTTAAGACAGTAAAATGTTTGTCATAAAATAATTCATGAATGCTTTATTTTTAAATAACCTCTTACAGTTTTGTAGCTGTGTTTGTGTACTATTCATTCTTAACATATTTAATTCATACATTCACAGACTTATTTAGGTGATTTTATTATACTAAGCATTTTCCCCCAGAGTTAGATGCATGCTTCACTGTTAAAGTTATTATTAAATAACTAGGCCTATTATAACATTGCATTCAGTTAGAGAGCAAAGGAATGACAACATAACCGGTACATTATTGGTTTTGTATTGCTTTTTACCTTCTCTCGAAACTCTGTTTTATTTTTTATTTTTTAGAAAATTCAGGAAATTTTTTATTCTTCTTTTTATAAAATAAATGCTAAAAAGAAGACTATTTTGTGAGTGCGGATCATGGTCTCATACTATGAAAAATAATGTTTAATAAACATACTATGCATCCGTGGTTGAATCTGCCGGTGGGGGTGGGGCCACAAATCCGTGAGTTTACAAACCCGAGGGAACGGATTGCGAAAGCGTGCGCACGGATTATGAATTTGTGGGTACGGATTCAAAAACCGAAGGTACGGTTTACAAAATCTGAGCGCATTCGTGAGTAAGGTTTATTTATCCGTGGGCACGATTTGTTAAACCGAGGGAACAGTTTAAGAAATTGTGAGTATGGTTTATAAACTGAGGAAACGGATTGTTTTTTTTCTCCTACAGGTGACTTCCCGGGCTCAGTATGAAACATATTGGTTAAAGTAAGAATATCCAAGCAAAAAATGGGTTTAGATTACATTGGCTGTTTTTTTGATAATGACATAGTTGTCATGTTGTAGTCAGGTTCACTGATGTCATCAGTGGTAATGAATAATATAGCTTGTTATTTATCACAACTGCATATTAACAAAATAATATGAAGATCTTTACAAAACACTTTGCACACCAAGTTCAGAACATCTGTACTATTCAGACATGCAGACATCAAGAATCAGCATATGAATCTCAACAATGGTGACGAGCATCAGACAGATTCATGCTGCAGTGCATTCTGGGTGCACCAATCATAACTCATCCATGGCTTCCAGCATGCATTGCGTCATGAATAAATTATGCAGCTGCATTGTTTTAGTATTTTCTTTTATTTTTACTATTTGCTTTTATTTTTTGTTGTGACTTTTTACTGCCTGTTTTTGTCACATTCAAAAATCACATAAACAGTATCAGAATATTTTGTCACCCAGTGCATTCTGGGTGCACCAATCATAACTCATCCATGGCTTCCAGCATGCATTGCGTCATGAATAAATTATGCAGCTGCATTGTTTTAGTATTTTCTTTTATTTTTACTATTTGCTTTTATTTTTTGTTGTGACTTTTTACTGCCTGTTTTTGTCACATTCAAAAATCACATAAACAGTATCAGAATATTTTGTCACCATTGCTGAGATTCACATGCTGATTCTTCATGTCTATGAGTGCCAGTGTTCAAACCTCTTTAAAAGTCATATTTATAAAAGTCACTTATAAAGTTTTTCTGACATTGTTATCTCATATAACTGCAACAACATTCATATGGTATCAAAACTTAAAGCCCGGGATACACTGCATGATTTTTGGCTGTCCCAGATGAAAGATAGCCATCGTGAAGCAATCATGGCGATTTCTGTGATCGTGGCTCTTAATTGGTGGTCCTATGTCATACAGTGAGAGAGGTTCAAAGACGGGCGTTTTCCTGGTTTTGTGACCGAAGATAGCCTTAGAACAAAATTATAAATGCAACACTTTTGTTTTTGCCCCCATTTTTCATGAGCTGAACTCAAAGATCTAAGACTTTTTCTATGTACACAAAAGGCCTATTTCTCTCAAATATTTTTCACAAATCTGTTTAAATCTGTGTTAGTGAGCACGTCTCCTTTGCCGAGATAATTCATCCACCTCACAGGTGTGGCATATCAAGATGCTGATTAGACAGCATGATTATTGCACAGGTGTGCCTTGCCAAAAATAGAACTTTTTTATTTTAAAAACAAACAAGCAAGCCCTGTCCAGATTTAAAATGTAGTGCAAAAGTAACGTAACGCATTACTTTCCATAAAAAGTAACTAAGTAACGTAGTTATGGACCGTAGGAGTATAGCAATATTGTAATGCATTACTTTTAAAAGTAACTTTCCCCAACACTGCCGGTGAGTATGCTGGCCATGCAAGAACTGGGATGTTTTCAGCTTCCAGGAATTGTGTACAGATCCTTACAACATGGGGCCGTGCATTATCATGCTGCAACATGAGGTGATGGTCGTGGATGAATGGCACAACAATGGGCCTCAGGATCTCGTCACAGTATGTAATGCACTCTGTGCATTCAAAATGCCATCAATAAAATGCACCTGTGTTCGTTGTCCATAACATACGCCTGCCCATACCATAACCCCATGGGCCACTCGATCCACAACATTGACATCAGCAAACCGCTCACCCACACGACGCCATACACGCTGTATGGCGTCGTGTGGGTGAGCGGTTTGCTGATGTCAATGTTGTGGATCGAGTGGCCCATGGTGGCGGTGGGGTTAGGATATGGGCAGGCGTATGTTATGGACAACAAACACAGGTGCATTTTATTGATGGCATTTTGAATGCACAGAGATACCGTGATGAGATCCTGAGGCCCATTGTTGTGCCATTGATCCACGACCATCACCTCATGTTGCAGCATGATAATGCACGGCCCCATGTTGCAAGGATCTGTACACAATTCCTGGAAGCTGAAAACATCCCAGTTCTTGCATGGCCAGCATACTCACCGAACATGTCACCCATTGAGCATGTTTGGGATGCTCTGGATCGGCGTATACAACAGCGTGTTCCAGTTCCTGCCAATATCCAGCAACTTCGCACAGCCATTGAAAAGGAGTGGACTAACATTCCACAAGCCACAATTAACAACCTGATCAACTCTATGCAAAGGAGATGTGTTGCACTGCGTGAGGCAAATGGTGGTCACAGCAGATACTGACTGGTGTGCCGTTCTCAAGCCCGCCGTCTCTGCTCACTCTAGCCCTCCGGCCGTTCCTCACACTAGCCCCCGGCCTCTGCTCACTCTAGGCTTCCGCCACTCAAAACCTTCCAAAAATATACACGACTAGAAATCAGTGGTTAAGTTTTATTTACAACACTGTTCCAGAACACTTCAACCCAAATATTCAGATGTGTGCAGCCCATTTTATGGAGGACCGTTTCCTGATCCTGGGACAGCAGACTACAATGCTGGCTGTTCTGACTCAAAGACTGTAAGTAAGTTTTTTTATATTTAAAGAGTTTTTATATTTTATATATTTAAAGCGAGTTTTTTGGGCAGTGTAGAGTAGGGCTTGTTGTTTGTCATTTCTCCGATCACAAATGCAGACATGGTTTTATGTTTACACGGCGCGATGCAATGCACGCAAAGCAGTTATTGTAAATGAAATGATCACAGATAATAGTTTTGATGTACTCTACTTGACTGAAACCTGGCTAAAACCAAATGATTATATTGGTCTAAATAAGTCTACTCCACCAAGCTACTGTTATAAGCAGTGGCGGCTCGTGGGTTTTAAAATAGAGGAGGCACACTAATTGTATTGGTCTGGGATCCGTGCCGATTGTTATTATTATTATTTGCTTAACCAATTTAAAATGGCTTTTTGGTTGCTTTTAGTCAGAAAACGTAAAGAAAAGTAAACGACACATACAGCCAGATCAATTTCACTTACCTGGCCTATCACTTGAAGCAAACATCTATCCTTTCTTAAAAGTCTGTGTTAAAAGAGAGCTGCCTGTTGCGCCATTTAATTAAGCGACTGCTGTAGCCTATATCCAGCTTAGGCTGTTTTCCCTAAATTTGTATATATACTGTTTGAATGACAGCTTGGTAAATCTGTTGGCAATCAAATATTCAATATCGCTACTCATAAGTACTTGGTACATTATCAGCGCAGCGGCAGACGTTCAAACTAATATCACGTAATTTAGTCTCTATGATGCTTGGAGCCCCGTCAGACTGATTGTGGCGGCGGTGTTGCAACAATATATAGTGATATACTCAATGTTACTCAGAAGACAAGTTACAGGATTAACTCATTCTAAATACTAATGCTTAATGTTACACTGTCAGATATGCAAAAGTAAATTGAGACACTCCATATGACCTTCAATCTGTCAGAGCCACTTCCACTTTAAATCACTTTCGTGGTGCAGTTACACCAATTCCACATCTGCCCCGCCCCTATTAAAATGCAACCAATTGCAAGTACTTTTACATGCACACATGTCCAGCATCACCTCTGTTTCTTAGAGCAAGCACACAATGCACACAACGGTGAGGTCAAATGTAGTTAGCTTACCATGTTGGACAAATTAGTCACTAGTCACAAATTAGTCACAAATTGGACACTAGTTAACAAACTCTTGGTGCAATAGGTAAGCAATGCTTTAAATCTGAGCATTTCTCAAAAACACTTGTTTTTTTAAAAAATGCAGTAAAAACAGTAATATTGTGAAATAGTATTACAATTTAAAATAAATATATTTTTTAATATTTTAAAATGCAATTTATTCCTGTGACGCCAAAGCTGAATTACCAGCAGCCATTACTCCAGTCTTCTGTGGCACATGATCCTTCAGAAATCATTCTAATATGCTGATTTGCTGCTCAAAAAACATATGTTGTGCTGATTATCAGTATCAGGTCATACTTAGAAGGGAGAGGTTATTATGTGAGTATAGGAGAGCATAAGTCTAAGTGGATGTCCATGACATGCAGAGTCCTACAAGGCTCAATTCTTGCACCGCTCTTGTTTAGCTTGTATATGCTCCCACTAAGTTCTACTAAACTCGTAGTCTTGAGCGCAAATGGAGAAAAACTAACTTGGAAGTTTTTAGAATTGCGTGGAAAAACAGTATGTCCAGCTATAGACAGGCTCTAAAAGCTGCCAGGGCCGAGCATTTCCACAAACTCATAGAAAATAACCAAAACAATCCAAGGTTTTTATTTAGCACAGTGGCTAGATTAACAAATAACCAGACGCCACCCGATCTAAATATTCCCATATTAATATTATCTAATATTCACACAGTTTTATAGTAATGACTTTATGAATTTCTTCACTGATAAAATAGATAACATAAGAAATACAATAACAAATGTAGATTCTACAGCGTATAATACTTCAGCTTCATTCATCGCACCAAAAGATAAACTGCAGTGCTTTACAACTATAGGACAGGAAGAGCTAAATAAACTTATCACTGCATCTAAACCAACAACATGCCTGTTAGATCCTGTACCCACTAAATTACTAAAATAGTTTTTACCTGTAGCAGAAGAACTGCTTCTCAATATTATTAAGTCGTCGTTGTCTTTAGGTCACGTCCCAAAAACATTCAAGCTGACAGTTATTCAGCCTCTTATTAATAAACCACAACTAGATCATTGTGAACTGGCAAGTTACAGACCCATTTCAAATCTTCCTTTTACAGTACGTCTAAAATTTTAGAAAAAGTTGTCTGCGCAATTGTGCTCCTTCCTGCAAAAAAATTATCTCTATGAAGAATTTCAGTCAGGTTTCAGGCCCCACCATAGCACAGAAACCGCACTTGTTAAAATTACAAATGACTTGCTTCTTGCGTCAGACCAAGGCTGCATCTCATTGCTAGTTTTACATGATCATAGTGCTGCATTCAATACTATAGATCATGACATACTCATAGATCGATTACAAAACTATACAGGTATTCAAGGGCAGACTTTACGATGGTTTAGATCCTACCTGTTCGATCGCTACCACTATGTTCATTTAAATTGGGAGTCATCTCAATTATCACCAGTAAAATATGGAGTGCCACAAGGATCTGTCCTAGGTCCTCTGCTATTTTCAATATACATGTTGCCCCTTGGTAATATTATTAGAAAATATGGGATTAGTTTCCACTGTTATGCTGATGATACTCGACTATATATCTCAACAAGACCAGATGAAAATTATCTAAGCTAACACGGTGTGTTAAAAATGTAAAAGATTGGATGACCAATAATTTTCTCTTATTAAATTCGGATAAGACCGAGATATTATTTATTGGACCAGAAGACAGTACACAGTACATCCGTCTAGTTGCAAATTGTAATCCAAGAGATTCTGTTACTTCCTCTACAGTCAAAAATCTAGGTGTTATATTAGATAGCAACTTGTCTTTTGAAAATCATATTTCCCATGTTACAAAAACAGCATTCTTCGATCTTAGAAACATTGCCAAGTTACAAAACATGTTACCTGTTTCTGATTCGGAAAAGCTAGCTCATGCATTCATGACCTCTAGACTGGACTATTGTAATGCACTGCTAGGTGGTTGTCCTGCATCTTCAATAAACAAGATAGTCCAATAGATACAGATAGTCCAAAATGCAGCGGCTAGAGTCCTGGTCAAGAAAATATGATCATATTACCCCAATTTTACAGTCTCCGCACTGGCTACCTATTAAGTTCTGTATCAGTTACAAAATATTATTACTTACCTATAAGGCCCTTAATGGTTTAGCTCCTGCGTACCTAACTAGTATTCTACTACGCTACAATCCATCACGCTCCCTAAGGTCGCAAAACTCTGGACTGTGATTAACATCCCGTGGTAACTAGGATTTACACAAGTTCAATCTGGATCCAGAACACCTGAGAAGAGATGATGCCAACCCCTCAGAGGACCTCAGATTATGCCAACCCTGAAACAACATACCGAACTACCAAATTTTGCTAAAGTTTGATTGCATCATATAATAATTGCTGTTAATAGTGTTAATCGTCTGTTTGATTATGTCTTTAATTGATTTTTCCGTACATTTCTGCCATATGTGCATTAACTGACAGTCACCACTGATAGGCTAACACTAAATATTGCAGAAACTTAATTTGTTGTAAAATTGCTTTGCAATGATTTGTATCGTGAAAAGCACTATACAAATAAACTTGAATTGAATTTTCCTGAAGACGTCTGAGTGTGGTGACTCTTGATCAGAGGTCCAGGGGTCATAAAGTAAAAGTCCTGTCATATGTTTATTCCACCCATGAACTCAGACAGCTGATTTCACCAGCTTTGTGCAGCAGTCAAGTTACATATGGATTCAGCTTTTCTATTTTAGTGGCCATTGATCAGCTTTGTATTGGTCTACATATTACTTTATATGTATAAGATGGTTTGGAAATTAAATGTGAGGGTAAGAGTAGGTGTGATGCACAATTGTTTGATTTAGATTTTTTTTCTTCATTTCTTAATACTTCTTTGCAGAGGACTGTTATGTTGGGACACACACACACACACACAAATACTCACACAAAACCAACCTTGAAAATGGAGTTTAAATTCTTCTTTGCTGTAGATGATTCTGATTCTTTAGGTTTTTGACTGTCAATCAAATATTGCAAAACACTGTTTTGACAACTATTGCATATTTTTGTAAATATGTATTTTTGCATTTAATACACATCAGTAAATTAATAAATAATATATATTTATTATAATGTAAGCTGAACAACACCTCAGATCAGCAGATGAGTCTCCCGAGCTGAATTGAATTGGACGATACATTGACGCGTCACTCTTCACGGACACACAGCTGGGTTCAGGAGATTCATTCTCATACAGACTGAAACACAACAGCAATACAAACTGTTTCTGAAAATATCACACTACTCTGACAGAAACACCTTTACTCTTTCAACCTCCCTTTAATTATTTGTCAGGTAATTCTGAATTACTGAATGAAAAGATTAAAGCGTTATCTTTCTGTAAATAAAAGGAATCTGCCCCATGTGCACTTATCATTCATTCAGTATAGAATACAATACACAAATATACACATAGATACAGACTGATGGAAACGTCCAGCAGCAGAGGTTTAAAGTCCAGGGGTCAGAAAGTAAAAGTCCTGCCATATGTTTATTCCACCCATGAACTCAGCCAGCTGATTTCACCAGAGGAGGAACCAAGTCATTCCTTTGAAGTCACAAGCAAGTCTCAAGTCAAATCCCAAGTCCTCAAAGAGTTAAAGTTAATGAGATAATTAAGTGACTAATTAAACGATGTGCATTAGTGATGAACACCTGCTGTTATTGAGAATTACAGAGGATCAGGTGTTGATGTTTTATTGGTTAAAATGATGTCACCATCATGGAGATCAGTGTTTGCTTTAGTTGGGCTTGTGACTTGAAAGGTATGACTTGGATTCTTCTCTGGTGAAAACAACTGTCTTGAGTTCATGGGTGGAATAAACATATGGCATGGCTTGAAATTTCGGATCCCTAGATTTTACACATCTGCGGACACCTGGTAATAATGTCTATAATACACCACATTTGCAGTATATATGACGCTCATAATATCTCACCTGGGCTCAACACACGAGTTGTCTTCTCTGCAGAGATCTGAAAGATTTTTCCTCACAGACTCATCGATGTGTTCAGGTAAATCTGAATCAACCCACTGAACCAGACTATAAATGGTAATGCTGTTGTAATATGCATTTATTGTTTCTGAACATTAAATGTGTAAAACATTTAAAGTTTTCTCACCGCTTGACTGTCTTTATGTTTATTTCAGGTTCTTCAGAGAGATTCATTCTGAAGGCTGTGGTTTCATTTAAAAGCAGATGTTTGTCCGCAGAGTGAGTTATGAATCATCTCAGCAATTAATTCTCTCAAATCCACCTCTGACTCAAAACACTTAGTCCAAAGTAATGGCCTGCACACATAAAAAAACTATTTTATCCTGAAATTATTTACACAGAATCATAATTTTCACAAAGAGCATAACTTCAGACAAGCACTGTGTTAAATGAAAATAAAGGTGGAATCTGTCAATTTACAGACTTTGTGTTTTTATCTCTTTATGTTGTTTACAGTGTTTTTTTTTGCTAACAAGCATTGTTCAATACTGAAGCCACATTTTCTAAACTTTTCACACAGTCTGCATTACCAACATGAATCTTGGCCAAACAGTTAACCTCACTTCCAAAACTCACTCAGACCAACAAAACACTTAATGTATGTCTCAGAGTAAGCTTGTTCCACCATAACACCGGCCACAATTCCCATTCAGAAAACAGACATTTCATTCATAACTCACTGACCTTAAAACCACAAACAATATGGAGCATTGCATAAATTATGAACTTTTACTCTATCGTTGAAGTTTGAATTATTATTTATTATACACAAGTATTTCATTATACAGTGAGAATAAATTTTTTTTATTTTACTGACTGTATTACAGCACAAGGAATGAATGAGAAAAACAACATTTTCTCCCTATATATTTATATACCAAAAGATATAGGGGAAACAAAGCTTGGATTACTGAAGCAATAAAACAAACAAAAAAAGCAATAAAAACAACAACAACAAAACATAATTTACCAAATTTACTTGTGAAAATAAAAAATAAATTAAAAGTGAACTGGAGACTGTAATTGTGTGTGTGTGTGTGTCATCCCTGTGATAGACTCTCCATCTGTCCAGGGGTTTTTCCTGCCTATGACCCAGGAAAGCCTCCAGCCTCCAGCCTCCCCATGACCCTACATAGGACGAGTCCTTTGGAAAGTGTATGAAAGAGTAGGTTGGATGGATGTACTGTACTGCGAGAGTCCTAGTCCTCCCTCTCTCTGCCACTCTTGCCCCCTCCCCCCAGTCCGCATCGACTTCTGTTTCGCTGAATGTGTGAAGAGTTTTGAAAATGTGGCTTCAGGATTGAACAATGCTTGTTAGCAATTGAAAAAAACTAAACAAAACTGTAAACATATCTGATTCAGCTTATAGTTGTACTTCACTTTAAACCAGTCTGGACTGATTCTGACTATCCAAAATTACACTGAAATAGTGATACTCACTGTGTTCTTCTCTCTCAATGTTGTTTACTTCCTCATATGACAAAATGGATCCTTCTATAATAGTTTCACTTTCATGCGTCACCTGACAAGGAGGAGCTTAAGTAAAACCTTTCAGCTGGGACTCACCCACGATGCTGTCGGCACAGACACTATGACAGCTGTTAAACTGAATATACAGTGGGTACGGAAAGTATTCAGACCCCCTTAAATTTTTCACTCTTTGTTATATTGCAGCCATTTGCTAAAATCATTTAAGTAAATTTTTTTCCTCATTAATGTACACACAGCACCCCATATTGACAGAAAAACACAGAATTGTTGACATTTTTGCAGATTTATTAAAAAAGAAAAACTGAAATATCACATGGTCCTAAGTATTCAGAGCCTTTGCTGTGACACTCATATATTTAACTCAGGTGCTGTCCATTTCTTCTGATCATCCTTGAGATGGTTCTACACCTTCATTTGAGTCCAGCTGTGTTTGATTATACTGATTGGACTTGATTAGGAAAGCCACACACCTGTCTATATAAGACCTTACAGCTCACAGTGCATGTCAGAGCAAATGAGAATCATGAGGTCAAAGGAACTGCCTGAAGAGCTCAGAGACAGAATTGTGGCAAGGCACAGATCTGGCCAAGGTTACAAAAAAAATGCTGCTGCACTTAAGGTTCCTAAGAGAACAGTGGCCTCCATAATCCTTAAATGGAAGACGTCTGGGACGACCAGAACCCTTCCTAGAGCTGGCTGAATACTTAGGACCATGTGTTATTTCAGTTTTTCTTTTTTAATAAATCTGCAAAAATGTCAACAATTCTGTGTTTTTCTGTCAATATGGGGTGCTGTGTGTACATTAATGAGGAAAAAAAATTAACTTAAATGATTTTAGTAAATGGCTGCAATATAACAAAGAGTGAAAAATTTAAGGGGGTCTGAATACTTTCCGTACCCACTGTATAAAGGCAGCATATCTATAACATATCAAACTTATGACTCTCTAGCTGTGTCCCAAACCGAAGTGCGTGGACTCCGGAGTGTGCATTTGAAGTGCGATTGCGTCACAGCGTCATGACATAAGCTGTCCCAATTCAGGATGCACCCTCCGAAGACCGCATTCCAAGGCCGATTGCGTCACCGCTGCGCAACGAAGGCTGGCGTATATTTCGAAAGCGACTTCAAATGCACCCTCCATTTCCCAGGAAAATCAGAATAAGAATGAGCTTTATTATTGCCAGGTATGCTTACACATACGAGGAATTTGTTTTAGTGACAGAAGCTCCACAGTGCAACAGAATGACAGTGACAAGACAGGACACAGATAATAAAAAGAATTATATAGAAATAGACAATGTACAAAAAAGCAAAAACACAATATATAATATAGACAATTTTGTATGTACAGGTATGATATGTGCAAATTTGAAATGTAAATAAGTATGTGTGTTAAATAATGTATACTAGTGTTGTGTGTTCCACAACACTAGTATACACACTTCATTCTGATGGACACTTCGCACCCTACTCTATCCCAGAATCGCAGATGACGACATTGTTTATATTCAAAGAACATGGAGGATGACAGTTCTGTGGGGGAATTCACATTGAAATGTAAGTATTGTGTTTTCATTTACTCAAATACCTAGCGAAAGTGTTAAAAGCCAGGTTTTTTTTAACACAAAGCCCACAAACAATAAGACAACCACTATATAAGGCAATAGTCTTTCCCTTTGTTGTGTTTTTGTAGTGCTGTCATGCAAGATATGTCTACAAATGTGTTAATCAAACTTTAGCACTTCAGTATTTTGTATGCATTTTGTATCGATTGCAAACCTGTCTTTATATTTTTCATAAGTGTTTCCATTTTCTCTTGTTTTAGTACTATTCTGGAGAAAATGAGCCTGCTGGGAAAAGACTTAAAAAAATAAAAGTAAGCAAGTTAATAGACAGACTTTTGCTGAAATTCATTGTGCTGTTGTTGTTAACAGGCATGGTTTATTTGCTCTGCCTTAGGATTGCAAGTGTCCTGGGACAGGTGAGGGAGGGAGTGGAAGCTGGTGGAGCTACTCAGAGAGGACATCAACTCCAGAGACAGAGGAGAGAAGAGCACAGGAGAGAGAGACTGCATCGGGGCAGTGAATGCTCTCAAAGATAAAGCTCGAAGAGCTCTATACGCAATCAAGAAAAAATTCCAAAATATTGAAATACCGCTTCCAATTTGGTGTAAAATCTTTGATAGTGTGATTCAGCCCATAGCGCTGTATGGAAGTGAGGTTTGGGGTCCACTCAGTGATCAGAACTACACTAGCTGGGACAGACATCCAACAGAAGCCCTACACACAGAATTCTGCAAAATGATTCTAAAACTACAAAGAAAAACAACCAATAACGCATGTAGGGCAGAATTAGGCCGATTCCCATTGATTATTAATATGCATAAAAGATCTCTCAAATTCTGGATGCATCTTAAATGAAGTCCCACAGAATCGCTACATTTTAAAGCGCTACAAACCCAAGAACTGAACCCCGAAAAGAGTCCACTCAGTCAGCTAGTTCTGAGACTTACTAACCTGACTAACTCTACTAACACTATCCAGTCTCAAACCAGCACTGCTTCTCATCCAAACATCAAAATAAATCAAATTATCAAACAATCTAAAAATACATATCTGGAACATTGGGATCAAGAAACTAAAACACAAAGTAAATTACAATTCTATCGAACCCTAAAATCAAATTATGAATTGGAAGATTATCTCCAGAGTGTCAGAGACACAAAGCAGAGACGGATCCTGAGCAAGTACAGGCTCAGTGAGCACAGTCTAGCCGTCGAGACCGGCAGACACAGAAAGAGCTGGTTACCCAGAGAGCAGAGAGTGTGTGCTCACTGTGAGACAG
>NW_015505282.1:936415-936795 GCF_001515645.1 Sinocyclocheilus grahami | reverse complement strand
CAAGAGCAGCTCCCAGCCACAAAGAAACGTCCCCCCTCCTCCAAGAAGCAGACAGGACTCGACCCCTGGAGCACCATCACAGAGCTACGCCGCAGCAGTCCAACAGCCACAAAACCCTGCAGCCGCAGAACTCAATCATATAAGACACCTGCTCAACATCATCTGCTCCAAACTGGTCAAATAATGTACAAGAGTAATACCTACACACACACACTTAAAATGACTCTATCAAAATCAATGTGGAATATTCAAGGCTTGAATTCAACAGCCTTTGGACTAAAGAGTTCAAACACAGAATTTCAGAAGAGCATCAAAGAGATGGATATTATAATTCTACAGGAGACATGGAGCAGGGCAGACACCATCACCCGCTGCCCACC
>NW_015505282.1:916341-936320 GCF_001515645.1 Sinocyclocheilus grahami | reverse complement strand
ACACAGAAAGAGCTGGTTACCCAGAGAGCAAAGAGTGTGTGCTCACTGTGAGACAGGAGAGATCGAGACAGAGACGCACTTCCTCCTTCACTGTCATAAATACAGATCCATAAGAAACCTCTACTTCAACAAATTCACCAACTTAATAAAGAACTTTACAGCCATTAGTGAAACAGAACAAATAAAGATATTATTAGGAGAGGGACAGACAGCAGCACTGGCTGCGAGATACATGTGGATGTGGACATTTACTTATTATTATTGTTATTATATTATTATTTTTTATCTTTTTGTACATGTAAACTAAGCTTTGGCAATATTGTATCATTTACAGTCATGCCAATAAAGCAATTTTGAATTAAACTGAATTGAGAGACAGGAGAGAAGAGCACGGGAGAGAGAGAGAGACAGAGGAGAGAAGAGCACAGGAACTTATAAATAATATGAAGGAACAACTTCTTCATGTTTCAACGTCCAAAGGATCTCACGCTAAACACCTGACCTGTCCAGAGACCCCCACTGGCAATCAGCAATCACCTGCAGCGGATGAGCCTCGCTCTTCATCAGATCCACAGACCAAAGCCCACCGCACTGCTCCACACAACCCCACCCAAACAGAACCTCTTATTCTCATCGACTCCAACTCAAACACAGAATTCCAGAAGAGCATCAAAGAGATGGATATTATAATTCAACAGGAGACATGGGGCAGGGCAGACACCATCACCCGCTGCCCACCCAACTACATAGAAATCATCCTACCCTCACAAAAACTCAACACAGTCCGACAGGGAAGAGACTCAGGAGGACAAATCATCTGGTACAAATCACAAATCACAATTCCACAACCACATCAACACAGTAAAGGTCCTTAAAAAGTCTTAAATAACGGTTTCCTAATATAAGGCCTTAAAAAGTCTTAAAATGTCTTTAATTAGTTTTAATTATTTTTGGTCTCATTACCGCTCAAATATCTTCAGTCTGACGGACCTAATGACTTTACAATCAGTGGACAGACCAAAGAAACCCGCGGTAAATTACTGTGTCATCAGAGAGAATTGCAGTAAGTTAGCAGAATACAGAATACAAGCTTGCGCTGAGGCTCACTCTGTTTGTCTCGAGACTTCAGAACAAATGAGCGTAACCGCACACATAGAATCAGAAGAAACATACTGAGGTAAAAATTCACAGTGTTTAGTTTATTCATAACATGATATAGTTAAATAACACCATAACAAGTGAGCTATTTTGCTCAATATTCTCATGACAAAAAAAAACAAACATTCAAAACACCTACAGAGTGCACGCATTACGTGAAGTCTAGTGCATTTAGAGTGTGCTCTGCCTGATCACTGCATGATTCAGTCTATTAAAATACATTCGGAATGATCACAAATTCAAGACATGGGGGCAGGGAAGAGTGCCTTTTTTTCTCCAAAAATTACTATATACAAATGTGATATTGATTTTTTACAACAGTTCAATAAACTAGAAGTTTTCTTAAGAGACTTACGTTTTAGACACCATATTGTTTTTGCACAAAAAAAATTTCGCCAACAAAAAGAATTCCAGACACAGCCACAGCGCTGTTTTGCATCTCTGAGCAACATGACGGTGTTTCGTTCCTGAATGAATCAACCGTTTAAATGATTCGGTTCAGTCGCAATGACTCACTTAACAGTGACTTGCTGCCACCTACTGGCGGTTTTAATTTCACATTTAAAGTATCTTTTCATTTTTTTAATTATTTCAAATATCAGTATTCAATGTTTTATGTTTAATATACCAAAACATTATTTATGCATTTGTAACTGCAGGTTAAATGCATTCATGTCCGGCATTAATCGGTGTGTGACCACATCTAAATGCCACTTCAGATGCAGCTTATGTCTGGATTGCAAAGATGAATTTTGTTGATACTAATTTCATTTGCTTGGTAACAGCCCAAATGTCTTATTCTTATTCACTGATTAAATGTAAGAATTTGACTCAAAAGATAATGCACACTTATAGAAAAATGGCTCTATAAAGGTAAAATGCCCATAAAAGGTAAAAATCAATTTAAACTTATCTGACCACCACACAGAATATGAAAAACTTTAAGAGTCAGCTGTCCACGAAAGTCCTTAAGATACCAGCATGATAACACACTCAATCAGTTGAATGAATGATTCAATACTCACTCATTAAGTGACTTACTGGTAGTTCAGTTGAGACGTTTGTTGAAAAGTATGCATTTTTCCCCTCAACATTTTTTATTTGTAATTTATACACATTAAATATTACATATATGTAATAAAATGTGTATTTCCATTACAGGTTTAGGTCTTAAATTTCATATAAGGTGGTATTAAAAAGGTCTTAAAAAGTCTTAAATTTAACTTGTTCAAGTCTGCAGAAACCCTGGATATATTCCTGTGTGCCATATACATCCTGCGTCCCCCTACTACAGCGAAGACATGTTCTCCACATTAGAAGAAGAGACAAGCCACTTCCAGGAGAAGGGTGTTCCTGCACAACCAGAGGCTGCAGTTTCAGGACCGCAGTTCTAGGACCCTATGCTTTTGTAACAGCGCTACCTACTGAATTGGATCACTAAAGATGGACGACATGGACAGCAATCAGAGTGAGTAACTTTACCGATTTTCATTTAAGTTTTATTTATAACATTAAAATGATGCAAAGTTTACTTGAATACCCTTCTCGAAAATTTGAGATTGCAGCCTCCGCTATATTATCCAATTCGGTAGGTGGCGCTGTTACAAAAGCATAGGGTCCTAGAACTGCGGTCCTTAAACTGCAGCCTCCGGTTGTGCAGGAACACCCTTCTCGTTTAGTTTGTAAGTCCATGTCGTCCATCTTTAGTGATCCAATTCGGTAGGGGGCGCTGTTACAAAAGAATAGGGTCCTAGAACTGCAGCCTCCGGTTGTGCAGGGACATACTATTGGTAAGGGCTGCCGTGCAGGGCCAGTGCTAAGGGGCCAACGTTTTGCCAATGAGCAAATTCTCAGGGGCTTGTTTGCAGGGATGGCTACTGAAACTAAGGTCTGACTCCAGAATCACACGAAGATTCCTGACTTGATTTTTAGTTGTTAGACCCCTAGAGTCAAGGTATGCATTTACCTTGAGAACTTCATCTTTGTTTCCAACTGCAATGACTTCAGTTTTCTCCTTGTTTAACTGCAGAAAGTTTTGACTCATCCAACTGTTTATTTCCTCAATGCATTGGCAGAGGGAGTCAATGGGGCTGTAGTCATTTGGTGATAAGGCTAGGTAAATCTGGGTGTCATCTGCATAGCTGTGATAGGTAATTTGGTTATTTCTCATTATTTGACTTAGTGGGAGCATGTACAGGCTAAACAAGAGCAGTGCAAGAATTGAGCCTTGTGGGACTCCGCATGTCATGGACGTCCATTTAGACTTATGCTCTCCTATACTCACATAATAACCTCTCCCTTCTAAGTATGACCTGAACCATTTGATTACCATCTCAGAAAGCCCAACCAAGTTTTCCAGTCTCTCTAGTAGTATGATATGATCGACAGTGTCAAACGCAGCACTGAGATCTAGTAGTACCAGTACTGATATTTTGCCAGAATCAGAATTTAAGCGAATATCATTTATTATCTTTATGAGTGCTGTCTCTGTGCTGTGATGTGGTCGGAAACCAGATTGAAAATTTTCCAGGTATCCATTTGAGTTTAAGTAGTCGTTAAGATGACTTAAAACTATACCTTTTCAATAATCTTGCTTATAAAAGGTAGATTTGATATTGGTCTGTAGTTACTCAATATGGTGTTATCAAGATTGCTCTTTTTCAGGAGGGGCTTCACAACTGCAGTTTTCAGGGAGTTTGGAAAAGTCACAGAAAGAAGTGAGGCATTCACCACTTCTAAGAGATCTGCTTCTAAACAGTTTAACACACTTTTGAAAAAAAGATGTGGGAAGTGTGTCAAGGTCGCAGGTCGATGATTTAAGGTGCTGTACTATTTCTTCCAAAATTTTGCTATCAATTGCTTCAAAAACAGACATAATAACTGTTTTTTGAAATTGCGGTCGAATCTGTCTGACCTCTGCATAACTTGAAGATGTGCTAATCGCCTTTCTTACTGATTTTCTCAGAAAAGAAGGAAGCAAACTCATTGCATTTGCTGTCGGAGAGCATTTCATTGGGAATCTGACTTGGGGGGTTTGTTTCTCAACAGTAGCAAAAAGAGTGCGAGTGTTGTTTAAGTTACTATTTATAAGGTTTGAGAAGAATGAATGTCTAGCTTTGCTAGATCCACATTGAAAACATGAAGGCTGTCTTTATAGATGCTATAGTGAATTTCAAGTTTCGTCTTCCGCCACATCCGCTCAGCTTTTCTGCATTGTCTTTTGATACTCTGTACTGCTGTTGATTTTCTCCAGTGTGCTTTTTGTCTGCCAGTCTTCTTAATGACTTTTGCAGGAGCAATATCATCAATAACATTCTTAACTTTTGAGTTAAAGGATCAAGGAGAAGATCAACAGAGTCTGCAGAAATGCTTGGTGTTAAAGATATAGCCTTCATAAATAGCACACTAGTGTTCTCGGTAATGCATCTCTTTCTGACAGAGACAGATCTAGATTCAGTGGTAGCAGAAATTAATATATCAAAGAAAATACAGAAGTGATCAGATAGTGAGGACTGTTGCACTGCAGCTGTCTTCTAGCCATGTTTCGTTTAAAAACATAAAATTCAAGTTGTTTGTGGTGATTAAGTCATTGATCAGAAATTATTTACTTTTTAGTGAGCGAATGTTTAAAAATGCTAACTTCATGGCATTGGTTTTTGTTTCAACAGCAATCTTAGTTTGACGCATTATAGGCAGCAGATTAGATGGGTCAGTCGTACGGCTTGAGAAGGCCTTAGACCACATGTGTCAAACTCAAGGCCTGCGGGCCTATTCCGGCCCACCACATCATTTTATGTGGCCCGCTAGAGCATATGATTGTCTTAAAATAAAAATCTATGCAGCTATATATCGTAAATTATGAAAGTGCGTACCAGTACCACAAGTTTCTGTTTCTATTTGGCGTTCTATTTATATGCAGAAATTGACTTTGGTGTGCATATGATATGCAATGGTTAGGATTAGGGGTGTGGGGTTTTTCCGTTGATGATGACTGCATGGAAGGCTCAAAGGAATAAAGCGGACCTCATCAAGTGCACGAGCACCACCATAAAAACACGATATTCTCCTTTCATTTAACGAATTTTAAAAAAATCGATTCCAGCTTTCAGACATGACTTTCTTCTCGTTTTAATAGTTTGTTTGAGACGGTTTCTATGGAGTTATTTTAATGACAAATGTACAGAGCGCATATTGCCTATGCGAGAGCACATCAAATGCACGAGCGCAAACCTCTCTGCTCGCAGGTGGATTTCCATTCATTCACTCTTACAGAAAATGGACACGCTCTCTATCGGTCAGACATTACATGTGTGCACTCAAAAATCTTCTCTCCCGAGTTTAATAAACGCAACCTGGAGTGTGGGCATCCACTGGCAGAAAATTGGCGCATATATGCCAACTAATGTAAATCAGTAGCCTATTTAGGAGGAGGAAGACGAGCTGGGCCCACAGGCTTTGGTGGTTGTGGGGCCCGCGGTTTTTTAGTTGATATCTGGGGGTTTGCAACAAAAGAGTGGGAGAGTCTGGTCCCAGCATGAAGAAAAGTACAGAAATAGGGAGCAAAGCGCAGAGCAGTAAGCAAAAACGTCCGAACGGTAGCGAAGCCGGAAGCGATATATTACAAAACAACAGTAATAAATGTATCTGTTTCACACATGTCCTGCATTGTCCCGTAAAATCACATCTACTGTCCTGCAATAGCCAGGTGGTCACCCTAGCGTAGATGAATAAAATAATAATTACTCATTTAAATCAGTAAATTTTAACAAAAAAAATACATTATAAAAATGAAAAGAAGCACGTTTTTTTTGCAATCAGATCAACCGGCAAAGTCCTGGAAAGTCTAAGAATCCAGTAAGCGAATGCATTCAAACAGTAAGTTCAAAACAGCGCTAATGCAGAGAAAACATGGCCGATTTCATCAGAGATGGCGGAGATAATAGTACTCACATACAGATGTCAGTAAAAAAATAAAAATCAGCAAGCTATTTAGCTTAAAAGCACGATTGTTTTATACTGGATGCTGGCTGAAGTTGTTTTAGTTTACGCAGTGGTGGCTTAGTAAATCTGGATCAGTCAGGTCAAGGTCGCTCGTTTAGTGATCTTTTGGTGTCCCCCTGTGTTCCTGTTTGGTATCGCAGATTGACTTGTGCAATGCCGTAAACTACTAAATGTAATGTAGATATGTTCATTTTCTGTGAAGCTGCTTCGCAATAGTGTATCATGAAAAGTGCTATTCAAATAAACGTGAATTGAATTGCAAACAATTATTAATGAATTTATTTATTTATTGTGGTACTATATACATTCATTGCGAGTTATGAAAATTAAAAAGTACTTTTGTAGTACTTTAGTTTGTATTTATTTATTTTTGGGTGGGGGAGTGGGGTTGAGTACCACCACTTATTTTTTTCCTACTACAAGCATTGATTGCGTATCATATGCACACCAAACACATGCATATCATATGCACGCCAAAGTAAATTCCTGCATATAAATCGCATGCTAAATAGAAACAGAAAATCGTGCTGCTGATACGCATTTTCATGAGACCGGACTCATGCCATATCTGTCACAGGTTCTTAGCAGCTCACAATTATTTGGTGTGCCATAAATGTAACAAAAAAAGTTTTTAACAAAGTTAATGTAATGACTTGTGTTTGATAATACTTGTCTTTATTATTTACTTAGATTTTTAGAGTATTTTGGATTTCTTAACCTAATAACTTAAAAGGATTTATGTTAAAATAACAGAGAAATTACATATATTACATCTAAGAACCGTAGGGCTGCCAGCGCAGGGCCCCTGAGTATTTGCTCATTGGCAAAACGTTGGCCCCTTAGCACTGGCCCTGCACGGGCAGCCCTCACTTAGCCTCCAGGAAGCCTTAGCACTGGTTTATTGAAAATAATAAAGTTTGAAGTCACCGTTATGGAGGCAAGTGCTTGCTTTAGTTGTGCTCTTGACCCTTGATTTCACAAATGAAGATTTTGTTTGGCTGTTGTAACAGTGTTTCTGAAGAACTTTTGTTTAAGGGAAAGTTGTGAGAAAACAAACTGATCTGATGATTCTTCCGTCACGTAATGGCCTGAATCCCTGATCTCACTCAGAGGCTGATCTCTGAAGACATTTAGATTGAGTTGTTTAACATTGTAGTAGCACTACAATACAACTGCATGAAATGTTGTCCTGTTTTAATATTTTGAAAATGTATTAGTCGTTATGTAGAAATGGAATCTTCATATCTGTGTGAGTCTACATGGTCATGTTCGAATAATTTCTACATGATGACTTAAAAAATTTCAAAATAGAGCAGGACAAAATTCGATGCAGTGGTATTCTAGAGCTACTGTAAAGTGAAACTTTTAAATCAAAACAATCAAGCAAGCGCTTACTTCCATAACGGTGACTTCAAACTTTATTATTTTCAATAAAACAGCACTAAGGTTTCCTGGAGGCGAATGTAGCAGAGTGAGGTATAGACCCAATATGATTGGCTGGCGTTACCCAAACAGGTGAACCTATCAGTGTTACTATACTTTATCACGATTGGTCAGTTGAGTAAGTTTCATGAGCCAAGTAGTGCCTGTGTGCCTATAAAAGGGGGAGTGTTTGGTTGCTTGGGATGCATCACCTTGGTACCGCTCCGTTGTGACATGTGGCGCTTTGAGTGCTAGTAGTTGGGTTATCCTCCTGTCTGTCATGTGCTGGCTGTTGGTCAGTTTTCAGATATGGGCCTGCAAGTAGCTGTAATTCTGCGTGGTGAGCAATGTACTGTTTTCTTGGATTGATTGCACGTCCAGGGGTTTCTAATGATCTTAATTGAAGCGTAACTGACTGCACTTCTGAATCCGTGTATCATTCAATCATTTGTTTTTTGATTTAATATTGAAAGTAGAAAAATTAGAAAATGACTCCTTTTTCGTTTTTTTTGTTTATTTCCAAAAAACAAAAATACAAAAATTCAGCTTAAATTTTCGTTTTTCGTTCATGGGTGGAAAAATTAATAAACAGCTTGCATATTCGATTTCTACAATTGGGGGGGAATTAAACTCCCCTTTCTGCTGATTGGTCAGCCGAAGATCAAAACCCTTCATCAGTTCTTCCGCAGTATCACGCAGCAGAATAATAGTCCTCCACTGCTGCAGTTGTATGGATTCTTAACGCATTTATTGCAACTACATTTAATCTTTTTTCATCAAACAAACAGGCTAATGAATAGCTCGACACAACTCAGGGTCTAGACAGGGCTTTATTCTGTGTAGATATAAATTATATTCTTTGCATCAGCTGGGCATGGCAGGGTATGATATGACAGCTGTCACAGCCTATCCTGCTCACCCAGTAAGTCTGTTTGTTTGTTTAATTAAGAAATTAATTAATTAATTTGTTTCAAAATAAATATTTTAAACACTAAGACAAAAAGGAAATAATAATAAATTGGCTTGGGTATATATCGGCCTATGTTTAAGGGACTGTAAATATGAAATAACTTTTTTGGTCTTTACGATATTATTTAAACCTTTTACATTCCAAGAGATAAAACGAATATTTATATTTGATCTTTTTGTATTACCAGCCATTTGAATCATGAATAACTATTGTAAGACCCTGATCCATGTAATGCAGAAAAGAGATAAAAACAAAAGAGGGAGGAAAAAAAAACAAAAAAAAAACTTTCCATAAAAACAGTCAGATACTCCTAATCTCCCCTTAAACATCCAAACAATAACTTCCATATCTCTCCGGATACCTTACTTCCTTTTTTACTTCTATTTAAACTGCAAACCTTATATTTCCCCAATAACACATTTCAAGCCCCAAACGCAAAATAAAATGAATAAAATGAAGCTTATTCAATCAAAAATATGGCTGTGACGAGTGGGGACGGGGCTGAGAGCCGTGGGAATGGAAGGAGGCCTGTGGAGTAATTGATAATGAGCGACACCTGCACCACTCACCGGTCTCGAGTCTCACGGAGGAGCTCCGGAAGGATAAAAGGAGGAGTGACGACTGTGAAAGACGAGAGACGACCAGGCCTGGATTTTATTTTGTGTTTTGTGTGCGGCAGTCGTCTGCGAGGGGCTATACCGCTTTACTTTCATTTTGTGTTTGTTTATTTTATTAAAGTCTTTAAATGTTTGCCGGTTCCCTCCTCCTTTTTCCCAAACTACAAACTTTGTTACAATGGCATACAACGACTATACAATTTCTAATGCAGTTCAAAGACAATAGAGCCCGTTAAATCTGAACGGGTGCAAAACAACCTCTGCTAAACGAGACAGGAAAGGGCATTGTAAAGCAGGTAACTTAAATATGTATTAGATTAATACAGCTCCTAACTTACATAGTTCCAATAACAAAGGTGCCATTCAGCATAGGATTGCGCTGCTTCTTGCTTTACGATTCGTGGCACAAATGTCAGGCACACCAGATTATTGAGAACCGCCGCGCTGAGAATCCAGATACCGCTTGCCCTCCTCCGCTGATGTAAACAACTTGTTACTCCCTTCTTTGATTGTTATGCGAAGCCTCGCTGGATATAAAAGAGTCCGTTTAAAATCCCTGTTTGTACATTTCGGCCATGATGTCACGATACTGAGCCTGTTGCTCCATTACTTCAGGGCTGTAATCTTCATAGATGGCGATTGGTTTCCCTTGATACTGTAGTGCGCTTCGTTTTTTTACGTGCCTCGTAAATTACTTTATCTTTTAGCTGGTAGCGATGAAACCGGACCACAACTGCTCTTGGTCTCTCCCCTGGTTTAGGTTTAGCAGTGAGGGATCTGTGCGCTCGATCTAACTCTGGGGGGGAGGATAGTATTTGATTGCCAAAAACTTCAAAAAGCAACTCGGAGAAAAATGTCGTTGGCCATGAACCCTCTATCAACTCAGGCACTCCGATGATCCTTATGTTGTTCCGTCTACTCCGCACTTCCGGATCAGCGGTCTTGGCTTTGAGCTTTGCGTTACTTTCCGTCAATGTTGCGAGGGAACTTTCTAGACGTTCCACCCATTCATCTAGTGACTCCACATGGGACTCAAGCATGGTAAGTCTCTGTCCATGATCGGATATCGTAGCTTGCACACAGTCAAGTTTCACTTCTAATGTTGAGATCGCAGTCTTGAACTCAGCCGCTCTATGTTCTTCCAGCAAGCCTGTTATAGCTGCCATGTTCACTTCGCTCGAAGTCGCGGGGGCCTCGGCTCTCGTGTTGGCTTATTTCTTAGATGTTTTTGACATTTTGGTTGCCATTTTAGACAGACACTGTTATCCAAAATTCGTTTTGTTAGTTTTTATAGTTTGTCAGAAAAAGTCAGTGGGGCAGTTGAAGAAGTAAACGAAGCTAGATGGTGAAGAGAGGCGAACACGTCTACTCCATTGTGCTGCTCGCCGGAAGTCCATAAAGCCATTTCTAAGGCTTTGGGACTCCAGCGAACCATGGTCAGAGCCATTATTCACAAATGGAGAGAACTTAGAACAGTAGTGAACCTTCCCAGGAGTGGCCGGCCTACCAAAAATACTCCAAGAGTGCAACGACAACTCATCCAGGAGGTCATAAAAGAACACAGAACAACATCTAAAGAACGGCAGGCCTCACTTGCCTCAATTAAGGTCAGTGTTCATGATTCAACAATAAGAAAGAGACTGGGCAAAAACGCCATCCATGGGATAGGTTCCAATGCAAAAGCCACTGCTGACCAAAAACAACACAAAGGCTCGTCTCACATTTGCCAAAAAATATCTTGATTATCCCCAAGACTTTTAAACTTTTTGGAAGGTGTGTGTCCCGTTACATCTGGTGTAAAACCAACACAGCATTTCATAAAAAGAACATCATACCAAGTCAAACATGGTGGTGGAAGTGTGATGATCTGGGGCTGCTTTGCAACTTCAGGACCTGGACAACTTGCCATAATTGACGGAACCATGAATTCTGCACTCTATCAAAAAATCCTGAAGGAGAATGTCCGGCCATCAGTTTGTGACCTCAAGCTCAAGCGCACTTGAGTTATGCAGCAGGACAATGATCCCAAAACACACCAGCAAGTCCACCTCTGAATGGCTCAAGAAAAACAAAATTTAGGTTTTGGAGTGGCCAAGTCAAAGTCCGGACTTAAATCCGATTGAGATGCTGTGGCATGACCTTAAACAGTCCATTCATGCTCAAAAACCTGGCTGAAAATGTGGCTGAATTAAAACAATTCTGCAAAGAAGAGTGGGCCAAAATTAATCCACAGCGATGTGAAAGACTCATTGCCAGTTATCACAAATGCTTGATTGCAGTTGTTGCTGCAAAGGGTGGCACAACCAGTTATTAGATTTAGGGGGCAATTACTTTTTCATGTAGTGCCAGGCAGGTTTGGACAGCTTTATTTCCCTTAACAAATGAAATCATTATTTCAAAACTGCATTTTGTATTTACTTGCATTATCTTTGTGTAATATAAAATTTGTTTGATGATCTGAATCTTTCAAGTGTGACAAATATGCAAAAAATAAAAAAATACAAAAACAGGAAGGGGGCAAAAATCTTTTCACTGCACTGTATATATATCTGTATATATATATATATATATATATATATTAGGGATGCTCCGATAAGGATTTTTGCAGCCGATACTGAGTACCGATTTCTTGTCATGGTGATCGGCCGATACCGATGCCGATTCTGACGCTTCAAGCTTTATATAGACGGTTTCAATGGGCGCACACGCCTGGCCCGAAGTTAACTTCCGGTCTGTGTTTGTTTATCAGTCTGGCTATGGCACCAGCTACAAACGCAGTTAAAGTTAAGGTGATGAGTAGACTGAAGTTGGGCTCAGGTGGTTGTGCTGTGGGATGTGTTTCCCATACATTTATTTATGTGTGGCGCTCACCACAATATCAAAACTGACGGATTTTCCAAAAGGCTTGGTTGAATAAACATGAGCACGTACTGCATGTTTAAAAATCAAAACGAGGCACGGGTGTTTTTATATCACTGTATTTCTGAAGGAAGACTATATCACTGTAAACCCGAACAGTACTACTAAATTATAAAGATTAAGAACACTGCAATTAAAGTCTGTTAAATCGTTGATGCAACTTATAACAATTACATTTTCTGAACGAGGAATTTAGTTTTATTTTTGTGAGGCTCAACAGTTTTGAGTAAACTCTTCTATTTAAATTATTATTTTTAAGTTTACTGAGAGACGTAAAGTGACGTCACGTCGTTGCTCTAACCGACGTTCAGAAGAATCCATTCAACATGGCGGAGACTCGCAAGCGACCGGAGCAAACTTAATGGAACAACTTGTAAGTAAATCAAAACAACTGTGACAATTTCTTATTTGTTTTTTGAGTGTTGTAAGAATAACATAATAAAGGAACGTTTTCATTTTTGGGAAACGCTGTTTTTACACGGCATTTCCCTGGCCTAGTGCTTTTGAATGCGCATTTTGAACGCTATTTTAGCATCACTGCTAATAGTATAATGTTAACGTCAAAGAAGGGCACTAATGTTAATGTTAGCCGGCATTTTTTCAGTAAACGCAGTCCTAACGTACGTTTTGAATGTCGCTGCTGTTAACTGCAATGGTTTGGCTACCTTTCTCAAAAGCATCGTGAGCTAAGTCGATCGTTGAGACCATTTGGTGGCAGATGTTTCTACGATCATCTTAGCAATACAATGCTTTTTTTTTGGGAAAGGCCCTGGTAAATGTGATTTTTATTTGGTCTGTTTTTAAACAACTAGCTGCTAAGAGTATTAATCCAAAATTAGGTTAAAGCTAATACACAGACATGAATTTTGCGATATATTAAATTTACAAAAGCAATCTACAAACTTGTAGTAAACCTTTACAAACTTTCTTTAATTGTAGGCTGAGCTGGATGCTGAATACAAAAGAGTAAGCCTCAACACTTAAGGTAACTTCTATTCAGTTGAAGAGCAAGTTGTGTGTTGTGTCCTCACATAACAGAACACAGACTCGGCTTTCTCTTTTCTACATCATTGTTGGTTATACACTTACTTGTGCGTGTTTGTGGTTTTATAGGTTTGTGCTGAGTTTCACCATATCAGAGAAAGTGGCACACACCAGCAAGATTTCACAGATGTTGCATGACATTCTGAATGTTTGATCTTCAGGTGAGTGCAAATTCACAAACACTGTATAAAATAAACATGTTTATTTTTTTGTTTACATGATGTCAACATGCTCTCCCAGTGTACGTGTGTGTGGAGAACTGTTCTTCAGGACATGAAATGTAAGTATTAAGTGCACTATGACGTCAGAACCAGGAAGTGTAATTCCTGGTTTCGCCGTGGGTTCCTTTGAGATTTTCCTATGGGTTGTTTTTCAATTTATGAATAAAATAAAGCTTGTGGTAAACATAACTTGACGATACGTTTTGTTCTACAATGTAAACTGCTCACACTCACAGCCTAAACCTTCTTATCTAGCTACTTATTAAAAACATACATTTTCAAAAATAAACATAACTGCTTCAAAATTTTTATTTTTGGTATGGGTGTGTGTAATTTATGTTGTACAACAAAACGTAAAAGTATCGTCAAGTTATGTTTACCACAGGATTTATTTTAATTAAAAAAACCCATTATAAAACTCCATAGGAAAATCTAGAAGGAACCCACGGCAAATTACTCTGTGTTCTGACGTTATTCTGCGACTCACTCTATTGGCAGTAAATATAAATGTCTACTTTAAGTCTCTGAAGTTAAAGTTTTACCCTCTGTGCTTATTCCAGGAGGAATTGGGCGAGCCACACATCACTGACACAAACACCTCTCCTGCTGATTTTGTTATCATGGACAACGAAACCACTACAAGTCCTGCAAGCACTGCAGTTATGATGAGATGATCTTCCAGTGTTTGACATTCAGAAATACACCGTTCATGCGGTTCAAAAAAGGCTGAATAAAAAATCCTCAATTGTATAGCCACAGTTGTGCGTGTGTTTTTTTTATTTTTTTATGCATAAGTGTATTTTTTTTGTTAGTATTTGTATTTAATAAAGCACCACATGATAAACAATAATTTTAAGTACACTGCACTTAAACATTAAGCAAAAACAAATTTAAGCTTTTTAGTTTGACTTAATTGTTTTTTATAATTAATGTTAACTTAAAAAATTTGAGTTGCTTAATTACATTTTTTGAGGTAATCGGTGTCCACAAAAATGGAGTATTCTGAACTTATCGGGTTTTACAGTATCTTTAGAACATTTTTGATGTCATTTTCATTTAATCTTGCATGTTATATGCCTGATAACGCAGCGTTTGTGAGCTCAGCGCTGCTTTGTGTACAGCTGTTACTGGGGAAACCTCTGTTTTTGTTCCGTCCTCCACACTGACAACTCAAAAAAGACTATTTTTAACCAAGCAGCGCGGAGAGCCGCTTCAGAAACGTGCCATGGCTGGTTGATAAATACAAGCACTGACTAGAGCGGTCGCGATCAGCCATTTCATCTTGCATGTTAATATGCCTGATAAAGCAGCGTTTGTGAGCTCAGCGCTGCTTTGTGTAGAGCTGTTACGGGAGAAACCTGTTTTTGTTCCGTCCTCCACGCTGTGACAACTCACAAAAGACTATTTTTAACCAAGCAGCGCGGAGAGCCGCTTCAGAAACGTGCCATGGCTGGTTGATAAATACAAGCACTGACTAGAGCGGTCGCGATCAGCTCCGGTGGCCGTGGAGCCGTAACGCGCCGCAGACGTGTGCAGTGAGGCGCAGATCAGCTCTTGCAGGACTTGTAGTGGTTTCGTTGTCCATGATAACAAAATCAGCAGGAGAGGTGTTTGTGTCAGTGATGTGTGGCTCGCCCAATTCCTCCTGGAATAAGCACAGAGGGTAAAACTTTAACTTCAGAGACTTAAAGTAGACATTTATATTTACTGCCAATAGAGTGAGTCGCAGAATAACGTCAGAACACAGAGTAATTTGCCGTGGGTTCCTTCTAGATTTTCCTATGGAGTTTTATAATGGGTTTTTTTAATTAAAATAAATCCTGTGGTAAACATAACTTGACGATACTTTTACGTTTTGTTGTACAACATAAATTACACACACCCATACCAAAAATAAAAATTTTGAAGCAGTTATGTTTATTTTTGAAAATGTATGTTTTTAATAAGTAGCTAGATAAGAAGGTTTAGGCTGTGAGTGTGAGCAGTTTACATTGTAGAACAAAACGTATCGTCAAGTTATGTTTACCACAGGATTTATTTTAATTAAAAAAACCCATTATAAAACTCCATAGGAAAATCTAGAAGGAACCCACGGCAAATTACTCTGTGTTCTGACGTTATTCTGCGACTCACTCTATTGGCAGTAAATATAAATGTCTACTTTAAGTCTCTGAAGTTAAAGTTTTACCCTCTGTGCTTATTCCAGGAGGAATTGGGCGAGCCACACATCACTGACACAAACACCTCTCCTGCTGATTTTGTTATCATGGACAACGAAACCACTACAAGTCCTGCAAGCACTGCAGTTATGATGAGATGATCTTCCAGTGTTTGACATTCAGAAATACACCGTTCATGCGGTTCAAAAAAGGCTGAATAAAAAATCCTCAATTGTATAGCCACAGTTGTGCGTGTGTTTTTTTTATTTTTTTATGCATAAGTGTATTTTTTTTGTTAGTATTTGTATTTAATAAAGCACCACATGATAAACAATAATTTTAAGTACACTGCACTTAAACATTAAGCAAAAACAAATTTAAGCTTTTTAGTTTGACTTAATTGTTTTTTATAATTAATGTTAACTTAAAAAATTTGAGTTGCTTAATTACATTTTTTGAGGTAATCGGTGTCCACAAAAATGGAGTATTCTGAACTTATCGGGTTTTACAGTATCTTTAGAACATTTTTGATGTCATTTTCATTTAATCTTGCATGTTATATGCCTGATAACGCAGCGTTTGTGAGCTCAGCGCTGCTTTGTGTACAGCTGTTACTGGGGAAACCTCTGTTTTTGTTCCGTCCTCCACACTGACAACTCAAAAAAGACTATTTTTAACCAAGCAGCGCGGAGAGCCGCTTCAGAAACGTGCCATGGCTGGTTGATAAATACAAGCACTGACTAGAGCGGTCGCGATCAGCTCCGGTGGCCGTGGAGCCGTAACGCGCCGCAGACGTGTGCAGTGAGGCGCAGATCAGCTCTAACGTCACTGAATCTGCTGTGTAGATGAATCATGCAAAACATACATGACAAAAAGAGAATTTTTCATTGTTTCTTGAAACGTCATAACACGTCGTCAAATTGTGATCGGTTCCTGAGATCGGCCAAGTTGGTGTGTACCGATCGAGTCATAAAATATGATTATCGGCCGATCGATCGGAGCATCCCTAATATATATATATATATATATACAGTACATGTGTGTGTGCCTGGTATTCATCACGTTATGGGGACCAAATGTCGTTTTTTAGGTCCCCATGAGGAAATTTATAAATCATACAGGATGAAGCTTTTTGAAAATCTAAAAATGCAGAAAGTTTTCTGTGAGGGTAGGTTTAGGTGTAGGGTTGGTGTAGGGCTATAGAAAACAGTTTGTACAGTTTAAAAACCATTACGCCTTCGGAATAAACCCATAAAACATGGAAATACAATGTGTGTGTGTGTTCTGGATAGTATATAAAAAATATGAGCTGAAGAATGAATGCTTTATCAGATGAAGGTAATCACACTCACTCATCTCTCTCTCATAATACTCTACATAATACAATGAGCCTTTAATACAGTAACAATAAGCTTCAATATAGCAACACAACGTTTCTTCGTTACTAGTTCTAAAGTGACATTTTCTAATTAGCAACGAAGGCTTGGGCTCAGCTGTTAAACTGTCAAACTGAGATTTGAATCTGTGGCGGAAGGAAATAGTTCTGTACAAAAGAGGGTTTATAAGGACACTCCGTAGTTGTTTCTTATTTACTCCCTCATGCTTTTGAATTGCTGTATAAACGCAATATCACACAAGTAGTTAATATAATACATTAATGTGTATTAAATTATTCCCAATAGTCTATTCTATTCATTTCATAGCTTTTCTCTAGATTGCGCTACTTTCAGTAGTGTATGATGTGCCGTTTTTCATTTTTCAGATTTCAGTATTAAAACAAAAATTGATTGGACGGAAGATACCCTGATTGTTTATGTTAGAGCTTTTATTCAATCATATTTCAGCCAATGGCTGACATCATGTGTTGCCAGGGTAAAATAAATCTGCCTCGAAGCCTTCAGAATCAACAGTGCCACAATCAGTGACAAAAAAAGATTAAATGTAGTTGCAATAAATGTGTTAAGAATCCATACAACTGCAGCAGTGGAGGACTATTATTCTGCTGCGTGATACTGCAGAAGAACTGATGATGGCACGGTTTGATCTTCGGCTGACCAATCAGCAGAAAGGGGTGTTTAATTCCCGCCCACGTGTAGAAATCCAATATTCAAGCTGTTTATTCATTTTTCCACCCATGAACGAAAAACGTTCTCATTTTTCTACTTTCAATATTAAATAAAAAAATGAATGATCGAATGATACACGGATTCATCTAGCAGGCATACAATAACATCAGCATTTTCACGTCCTTTGATTGGACAGTTGTACTAGTCAGAGCTTGCAAACTGTATCTGTAGCGAACTGTACAAGCTAAAACATATTCCTGTAGATTTAACAGCTGTTTTTAACCCACAATGGCTGACAGAGGTGAAAAAACTGATTTGGTCGCAGATATACCAAAGCCACTTGAATGCAAGCCTGCAACCTTTAGCCAAAGAAGCGTAACGGCTAAAGCTAACACTGTGGCACAGGGAAGGAGACCAGATGGCGCTGTAGATTTAACAGCTGTTTTTAACCCACAATGGCTGACAGAGGAGAAAAAACTGATTTGGTCGCAGATATACCAAAGCCACTTGAATGCAAGCCTGCAACCTTTAGCCAAAGAAGCGTAACGGCTAAAGCTAACACTGTGGCACAGGGAAGGAGACCAGATGGCGTTTTTTTTTATGGATGTCCATGGAGGAGAGGCTTCACTACGCTGAATAAACAGCTTTTTAGAGGAAAAAGCGTATCATTTATTGAATCGACAGCCTATCGGCTAATATTCAACATGCTTTACACTAAAGAATAGTTTTGGATTGAACTATTTTTAGAGTTTACACTGAAAAAAAAAAGTTTTTTTGAAAGAGAAGTCACAGACTTCGGCATTTCCCATTCATTCCTATGATATCCGTAGACGCCGATTGAGTGTCGTACAACTCTGACTGAAATTCAATGACGTCAAGGCTGTAATGTGATTGATTATCAAGGCACACGTCCACGTGTAGAAATCCAATATTCAAGCTGTTTATTCATTTTTCCACCCATGAACGAAAAACGTTCTCATTTTTCTACTTTCAATATTAAATAAAAAAATGAATGATCGAATGATACACGGATTCATCTAGCAGGCATACAATAACATCAGCATTTTCACGTCCTTTGATTGGACAGTTGTACTAGTCAGAGCTTGCAAACTGTATCTGTAGCGAACTGTACAAGCTAAAACATATTCCTGTAGATTTAACAGCTGTTTTTAACCCACAATGGCTGACAGAGGTGAAAAAACTGATTTGGTCGCAGATATACCAAAGCCACTTGAATGCAAGCCTGCAACCTTTAGCCAAAGAAGCGTAACGGCTAAAGCTAACACTGTGGCACAGGGAAGGAGACCAGATGGCGTTTTTTTTTATGGATGTCCATGGAGGAGAGGCTTCACTACGCTGAATAAACAGCTTTTTAGAGGAAAAAGCGTATCATTTATTGAATCGACAGCCTATCGGCTAATATTCAACATGCTTTACACTAAAGAATAGTTTTGGATTGAACTATTTTTAGAGTTTACACTGAAAAAAAAAAGTTTTTTTGAAAGAGAAGTCACAGACTTCGGCATTTCCCATTCATTCCTATGATATCCGTAGACGCCGATTGAGTGTCGTACAACTCTGACTGAAATTCAATGACGTCAAGGCTGTAATGTGATTGATTATCAAGGCACACGTGATCCAAGTTATCCGTTACGCTTTCTCCAACAGTAAGTAATACAGACCCTCTCATCTCCCAATAGTAAGACAATCTCTGAATATACTTATAAAGCCATTTTCAGGATGGACTGTTTCTGACTGTTTAATGTCTGTTTCATTCATACACTGGAGGGCACCCTTGTGCAGAAACTCCACAAGTGAAACTCACAGAAATAATAGAACTTTTGCCGTTCCAGGAAATACCTTATCAAGTCAAGTCAAGGCACCTTTATTTATGTAGCACGTTTAACAATACAGATTGTGTCAAAGCAGCTTTACAGTATTAAATGGAAAAAAACAGTGTGTGATATTGCAAAATGTATACCTTATATAGACAAAGGGAAGGCATCCAGCTATCGCTGTAGCTGAATAAAATGCAGATAGAGACGTTTTACCTGATAAAACATCAATACAATAAACATACAATAGCGACAATATACAGTGCTTTGTGAAAGTATTCATACCCCTTCATTTTTTTCATGTTTTGTTATGTTGCTGCCTTATGTCTTATTTTATGCCTAAATTTACTTTTTTCCCACATCAATCTACACTCCATACACCATATTGACAAAGCAAAAACAAAATTGTCACATCTTCGTAAATTAATTCAAAATAAAAAAACTGAAATAAGTACATTGCATAAGTACATTCATACATTTAACTAAATATTTAGCGGAAGCACCTTTACAGCCTCAAGTATTTTTTGTTTGATGCGACAAGCTTTGCTCATCATCATTTGGCAATTA
>NW_015505282.1:884297-916238 GCF_001515645.1 Sinocyclocheilus grahami | reverse complement strand
CAAATGCACATTTTCAGGTTTCTCCAGAAATATTTGACTGGGTTCAAGCTCAGGCTCTGGCTGGGCCACTCAGGGACATTCACAGAGTTGTCTATAAGCCACTCTTGCTGTGTGCTTAGGTCCATTATCCGGTTGGAAGGTGAACCTTCTGCCCAGTCTGAGGTTCTGAATGCTCTGGACTGGGATTTCATTATGGCTAACTCAATATTTTGGTGCACTGAGCATTTCTTCTACTCTAACGAGTCCCTCAGTCCCTGCCGCTGAAAAACAGCCCCTCAGCATGAGGCTGCTACCAGCACACTTTACTTTTGGGATGGTACTCTGCAGGTGATGAGCAGAGTTGGTTTCCTTCCAACATGATGCTTGGAATCGAGGTTCATCAGACCAGAGAATATTATTTCTCACAGTCCGAGGGACCCTCGGGAAAAGGACCTTTAGTTGCTTTTTTGCAAATTCTAAGTGTGTTTTCATGTGTCTTCACTGAGGAGAGGATTGAGTCTTGCCACACCGCCATAAAGCCCAAATCGGTGGAGTGTTGCAGTGGTGTTTGTCCTTCTGTAGGTTTCTCTTATCTGCATATACATTCTTAGCTCTACAGGCAGTTCTTTTGACCTCAGGGCTTGGTTTTTGCTCTGATATGCATTATCAGCTGTTAGACCTTTTATTAAGATGCGTGTGCCTTTCCAGATCATATCCATTCAATTGAATTTGCCACAGGTTAACTTCACTTGAAGTGTATTAACATCTACAAGCAATATGAATGCTCCTGAGCAAAATTTTAACTGTCCCATATAAGGGTATGAATACTTATGCAATGGAATCATTTAAGTTTTTTATTTTAATAAATTTGCGAAGATGTTAAAAAACAGTTTTTTGCTCTACCATTATGGTGTATGGAGTATAGATTGGTGTGGAAAAAAAGTAATTTAAAGCAGTTTAGCATAAGGCAGCAATATAACAAAACGTGAAAAAAAATGAAGGGCTATGAATACTTTCGTAAGGAACTGTATGGTTTATCTGTGTTCTTCAAGCCATCTTGGGCATTTCAAGTATATTTATAATGCAATGTTAATCGACTTAGCCTTCTATCACTGTATAGAATACTAAAATATAGCATGATTTCTCCCTCATTCACTGATATGAAACATCAGTGATGCATCAGATCACAAAAGTTATTTCAAACACTCAACTCATGTTATTAATGAATGAATGAAAGCATTTATATAGTGCTTTCATTGTGTATTGCTATACACCCAAAGCGCTTTACAATCATTTGAGGGGGTCTCTCCTCAACCACCACCAGTGTGCAGCATCCACTTGGATGATGCGAATTAAGTGAATTTGGAGTAAATGCTTGTCATTAAATGTTGTCTTATTTTGACAGACCGTTTTCGTAGCACGTGCGACATGCATATCACACTGTACAGCCCTGAGTGGTGTCATAATGATGGTATGAAAAGGTGTGTGTGCATACATATATATATATATATAAAATTGTATTTTTTTTTTTTTTTTTGAGAGAGAGAGAGAGAGAGAGAGGGAGAGGGAGAGAATAGTTCAGACATAGGTTCATACTTCGCTGTACGCTGGTTGAGGCTGAGGAATAACAGACTTCTCCAGCGGATCCGATTCTCTTCACGTCTTACTTGGTCCAGTTCCTGTTGTCTCTTCTCTTCTCTTCGAATGGTTTCCTTCAGGTCTTGTTCTATACGGGCCAGCTGTAAAACACACACTATTTAACAATGTCTAAATGTCTCTTTATGAGATCAAGAGAAACACTAATTATGCAAATGAAATGTTCTCAGCTAGTGCAAATAAAATAAATAAATAAAAATCAAATGAAATATGTCCGTCTGTCATTTGACTTTTTTGTAAAACTATACTTTTTTTTTTAATGATTTTCAAAAAGTGATCAAAACGCATACCTCTTCTAGCAAACATCTTTGGTCTTCTATTTTCCTTTGCTGCTCATTCAGTGTAACTGAAGCTGGCTCTTCTCTTTTCTGAACTAAATGAGAGCTCAGAGATGGAAATAAAGATTACCTAAAAATCTGTATAGCACAAACTATAATTGTTTTGAGTGGAATTACATCCCACAGAGTTAGTTTTTGTTCTGCCACAATTATCATCATGTCAAAATTAATGTAATGAATTCAAATATTCCTCAGCATTATCTGGGTTTAATTATTGTGCCCTGTTCAACATTAGCTCTGAAACTATCAATAGAAACTGTGTAAGATGAGTAATGATATTACATTTTACTGTCTGCACTTTATTATTTTGCAAGAATGAGCTTCACTATAGATATTTCTATTGTATTTTGTTGTTTGAAATTACTTCTTTTATTTAAAAAAGCACAACATTTGAATTATAATGATGTGCTTGTCATGGAAATGAATGGGGCCAATGGGTTAAAATAAATAAATGTTCAAATACTCACTGTTTCAATAATGTACAATATAAAAGACAAACAATAGGCATGGTAACATGATTTTAGAGTGGACAAATGAACTGCTGACCTATTCTGTGTAAAGTTGTAAAGTATTTTGTTGCTATGACAACATAGCTAAAACTCTAAAATAAGAACAATTGTACAGCTTGAATACAAAAAAGTTTTTAGTTTAATGTTAATTCTGTTATAAAATTAAAAGCTTCACATTTCTTCTTTAAAATCCTCCAAAAATTGTCCCCATTCATATTCAGTGTAAATGTCTTATGGTAACTACAAGAAACATTAAAGCCAAAACAGCCTGTCAAGAATCCTAAAAAATCTGACCAAAGAAAAACAAATTCAGTTCAAATAAATGCTCACCACTTAGCATACCTCTGTTCTGTTCGTTCCATCTGCTCATCTGTCATGAAATCTGTTTCCATGTTCTTGTCTAAAATGCTCTAACAAACAAATTGAAAATGAGATGTAGCGTTGATTTAAATGCACATTGTCTCAAGTTTGAGTATTGTTGCTGTAATTATAAAATGCTTTGAAAAAGGAAAGCATGAGTGGATTTAATCTGTAAACAATGCCAAATGTACTGAAGCCTGTCATGAGGGAAACTGACAAGAGCGTAACTCTACCTGACTGCAGGATATTTACCACGTTATCCACTCATAAGCACATACACAACACATTACCTGTAGGATTTTGATGAATGTTTGATCATCTCTAATTGACAGATATCATGTCAGTATTCTCTTCATGAAATAACATTAGTAAAATCATTGTGGAATTATTTTATCTTTTTAGAGACCAGGGCCCGTATTCACAAAACATCTTAAGGCTAAAAGTAGCTCGTAACTCGCCGATTTAGGAGAAAATCTTAAAAATAATGGGCGTGTCAGTCCTAAATTTAGGACTCCTACATTTTTGTTCTAAGAGTATTTCACAAAGCGTTTTAGCGCTAAAATTAGCTCCTAAATCTGTGAAAGGAGTAGTGAAGAAGACTCCTAAGTCACTAATGGCGCTTTTCCACTGCGTAGTACGACTCGGCTCGGCACGGCACGGCTCGGCACGGCACGGCTCGGCTCGGTTTGCGTTTCCACTGCAGTTTAGGATCGCTTTACAGTGGGCGGGATTATTCACATGTCGTTATAGTTGCGCTACTGCCGCGACTCCTGAAAAACTTTTTTATTCCGTGTCGCCCCATCAAGCTCTCGCTGGATCCGCTCCTCTGCTATCAACGAGAGGAACATCTGTACTTCCTCAACAGACAACAAAACAGCCACTTTTTGTTTGTTTGTTGTTGCGCTCGTTCAAAACAGTTGTGTTCGATCCTTCGCTGGCTGTGCTGATTTAAATCTAGCAGTTCTGTTGTGTTTGTGTCGCAAGTTCAGTGACGCAGGTAGGGATGATTCTCTCCGGCCAATCCGTGATCAGCAGAGTTTACACGTCACGTTTTGGTATCGGTACGGTTCGCTTTGAACCTCAACCGAGGTGGTACTAAAAAAAGTACCAGGTACCAGGTACTGCACCCAGTGGAAAACCCCCCAAAAGTGAACTGTACCGAGCCGTACCATGCAGTGGAAAAGCGCCATAAGACCACATCTGAACTATCCTAAAATGGCTGTTGCCAGCAATCTACCTCGGTGTTAACAGAGTACGCTAAATAACAGACGAGAAGATACGGCTTTACCAACCACTCAGTCGCTCTGACTGGTGCATTTTTATTAAAAACAGAAAAAACACGTGCATTTCTTCAGTCACTGATTAGGTCACATGACACATTAGACATCTGGATTGCCTGTCCCAAATAGAAAACAAAAATACAAATACAAATGAGAGCATACTATTTCCACATGTCAACACCCCCACTTGCTCTCACATTGTTATTCCCTCATTCCACAGCTCATATATACCCAGTTCATAAACCGAACATAAACAAATTAAATTTCATCAACTTAAGTTTTGTTGCTGGTTTAGTTAGTACATCTGCAAACATATCTTCCGTTGGACAGTACTCCAGACTAATTCTCCCTTCATTAATTACTGACCTCACAAAATGGTATTTAATGTCAACATGTTTACATCTTTGTCTATACACAGGATTTTTCGCTAAAGCTATAGCACCCTGATTGTCTTCATAGACTATAGACTCATACATTATACCATCAATGTTTTGTAACAATTGCTGCAAGTATAAACACTCCTGTATAGTTGCAGCTAATGCCATATACTCAGCCTCACGTGGAAAGTGCAACAGTAGGCTGCCAGAGGGTCTTCCATGAGACCAATGGACCCTTTCTGTTTAGGCTAATGCAGTAACCTGTAGTTCTCCGTCTATCATTAACATCTGCTGCCCAATTTGCATTGCTGTATGCATGTATAACGTTCTCATCTGCACCTTTCCTGTAACACAGTTCTTTGTCTTTGGTGCCTTGCAAATATCTCAAAACATGCTTTACAGTATTCCACTGTTCTATAGTTGGCTTATTGAAATATTGTGCCAGTTTACTCACTACAAAACTTAGGTCTGGCCTTGTACATGTTGCCAGGTAGATTAAGCTACCTACTGCTTCCCTGTATTTCTTGACATCACCCATTACATCAGCATTCTCAGTGTAATCTAGTTTCTGCTCACAAGGGACAGCTCTGGGTTTACAGTTTTGCCTGTCAAATTTTTCAAGTAGTTTCTCAACATACCCCTGTTGTGACATTTTGACAAAATCAACACCTTGCTCAAAGTTAATGCCAAGAAAATGTGTCAGTTTTCCTAAATCCTTCATTCTAAACTTTAACATGAGCATCTCTTTTACATCTTTAAGCACACTCAGATCACTGGCAGCAATAATCAAGTCATCAACCCAAATAATTATGAAAACTTTCTCAGTTTTTGTAACTTTCGTGTAAACACAATGATCAGCTGGGTTTTGAACAAACTTGTTTTCACATAGGTATCCGTGTAACATTCTGTTCCAGTTTCTGCCAGACTGTTTAAGTCCATACAGTGATTTTTCTAATTTACACACCAATTTTTCATTGCCTTGAGATTTTACCTTGTAACCCTCTGGCTGTTCTATATAAATCTCACATTCTATTGGCGCATGTAAATATGCTGTTTTTACATCCATCTGATGAACGATTGCCTGTCCCAAATAGAAAACAAAAATACAAATACAAATGAGAGCATACTATTTCCACATGTCAATATAAACATGTCAATATCAGGTCACATGTTTAATATAAACATTTTAGAAACATTTGTTCGATAATGGGCTTTTAAAAAGGTATCACTTTGGTTTGGAGGAACTCCAAATTTTTGATTATGTCCTTAATATATAGCTGTTCTCGTGTCCAGTTTGGTTTTATTTTATGTTTGCATGTCTTACTATGTGAAACCCCCCTGTGAAACCACCATCCCCCTAACCATCTCCTTTAGATTAATAATGTTTTGTATTATGTAAAATTTATTGTACAAATTAAATGTTAAAATTCTCTACTTGATAATTCACATGCTAAATAATTGGCCAATCAGAACTCGGTACTGTAACAAGCTGCCACACGTGGAAGCAAGTTTCCATCATGTTTCGTGCAAAAAGGTTCAAGCGCAACTTTTGAAGTTCTTTAAAAAGAAGATAACAGAAGGTATGATTTTTCCTTGATTAGAATTTAAAGACATTCCCCTGACATAATGTCATTGTGCTGTATGTGACTGTGAGGGACAGAGAGACGATAGGAGAGCTGACAAGTATGTCACCGACTTTGCAAAAAACAAACAAAAACACATCTTGAGAGTCCAGAAGCATTCACTGCGTGATGAAGCCCTTATAATTCAAGCAATGAAATAAAAAATACCCATGTATGAGTTTTCATGTTTTTATATTCACTGCACAAGCAATGTACTTTTCTGAATATTAGCACATAAATATGCTAATAATTTTATACAACAGTGTGTAGAGCAATGCGATGTTTCATTCCTTGAATTAAACTGTTTTTGAACAAATCATGTGAGCCAGTCAGGGTTTCAATGGTCTATTCACTTGTTTCATTTCTAATTGAATCAGCCGTTTTGAACGAATCGTTTGATTTGAATGATTCAATAAATAATTTATTAAAACAGGGATTTGCTGCCACCTACGAGCGGTTTTATTGTCATCTTTATTTATCATTTTTATTATCTCTGGGGTGGTTCTAGCCTAGTTCTAGGGGGGAAAGAACACCAGCAGAGACGACAGAGCGAGCTCTATCGAGGGAAAGACATGGGCTAGCCGGCCTGGGTAGCCTTACCGTGGAAGAATACACATATGGGATCACTGCAGGGACCACAACATATGGACACCCAGCCTAACACAGGTTCCACAACGCATATGAGTGTAGGCCTGGCGTCAGACGCTTCGCCACATCTGACTGCCGGGGGGTGACGGAGGAACTCACAGGGTTAGCCATTTCTGGGGAACTCTACTGGATCAATAGACGCACGTATCCGGCCCAGCGGGCGGGAGTGGCGTTGCAAGCCGTCACTAGAACGGGTCCTTCGCGCTACTGGCCACTGGGTGTGAGTACACGGGAAGATACCGGCTCTACATGAAGGCTATAGAATCTAGCGAACGTGTTAGGTGTTGCCCAGCCTGCAGCTCTAGGACCTAGCGCCCAGGAGGAAGCAACACTTCTAGTTTAGTGTGCTTGCAACCCGAACGGGCAAGGCACGTCTTGGGATTGGTAAGCCAAGACAATAGCATCCACTATCCAGTGGGCTAACCTCTGTTTGGAGACAGCCTTTCGCTTCTGCTGGCCTCTGTGATAGACAAAGAGCTGGTCTGAGGTTCTGAAGCTTTGTGTTCTGTCCACGTACAGCCGCAGAGCACGGACAGGACAGAGAAAAGCTAGGGCTGGGTATGCCTTCTCCGAGGGCAGTGCTTGCAGGCTCACTACCTGGTCCCTGAAGGGAGAGGTAAGAACCTTGGGGTCTCAGGAGAGTTGGCCAGCCCAATTTCTAGGAACGATTCGTCGACCGAGAAGGCCTGCAGGCCTCCTACCCTCTTGATGGAAGCCAATGCAGTCAGGTGAACTGTCTTTAGTGACAGAATTTTCAACTCAGCTGACTGCAAAGGTTCAAAGGGCACCAGAGCACCGTGAGCACCAGAGACAGGGCTGTGAACACCAGAGACAGGTCCCAAGAGGGTACTGAGGTAGGACGAGGAGGGTTCAATCTCCTCGCCCCTCTAAGGAACCTGACGACCAGGTTGTGCTTACCAAGAGACTTACCATCAACTGCATCGTGATGTGCGGCAATTGCGGCAACATACACTTTCAGGGTGGAGGGAGACAGCCTTCGCTCCAACCTCTCTTGCAGGAATGAAAGCACGACTCTGACTGGACATCTTCGGGGGTCTTCCCGGTGGAAAGTACACCAATCAACAAACAGGTTCCACTTCAAAGCATAGAGGCGCCTCGCAGAGGGGGTTCTAGCGGAAGTGATGGTGTCAACCACTGATTGGGGTAGGTCACTTAGAACCTCCGCGTCCCATCCAGGGACCAGACATGAAGTTTCTAGAGGTCTGGGCGTGGGTGCCATAGGGTGCCCCGTCTCTGAGAAAGCAGATCCTTCCTCAGAGGAATTGGCCAAGGAGGGGCTGTTGCGAGGAGCATAAGTTCTGAGAACCAAGTCCGGTTGGGCCAGTATGGCGCAACTACCAGGACCTGCTCCTCCCTGACTTTGCACAGTGTCTGTGCAAGAAGGCTCACTGGGGGGAAACGCATATTTGCGAAGGCCCTGGGGCCAGCTGTGCGCCAGTGCATCCGTGCCGAGGGTACTCTCGGTCAGGGAATAAAACAGCTGGCAATGGGTCGAGTCCGGAGAGGAAACACGTGTTTGCAACACGCCGCACACTGCCAACCGCGCCCTCTTGTGACCCAGAGATAGAGGAAATTGCTCTTTTTTTGAAAATGTGGGTACCGCTGGAGCCAGCGGCGGAACAAAAACAAAAGGAAACAAAAGATTCTTCACACGGCCCTCCTCCAGTGATTCAATTTAAGAATTTGACTGAAAAGATGATGCACACTTTAGAAATGACTTTATTTAGGTAAAAATGCTCATAAAAGGTACAAATCTATTTAAACTTATTGGAAAAGATTAATCTCTTTCACTGCTGTGAACTGATCACCACACAGAATATGAAGAATATCAAAAACTTTAGGAGTCAGCTGTCCATGGCAGTCCTTAAGATATCAGCACAATAACACACTCAGCAAAATATTGTCTAATTATCGTTATCGATAAAATCCCAGAAAATATTGAGATATATTTTTTGTCAATATCACACATCCCTAATATATTTAACGTTTTGATTAGAAAAAAAAAAATTACAATAAATATGAGAAGTGCCCTTTTTCCACTTGAGCACCTGCCCCTCAAAATGTCTGTGCACGTCCCTGCTATTAGCTAAAATGTTTTACTGCTATTTAGGAGAACTCTTAGTGGTAAGATAAAATGTTTTGTGAATACGGGCCCTGAACACAAACATTTATCAGGTCTACGGTAAAATGCATACGTAAGCAGATATAAAGCTCTTGAATAAAACGCTGCAATTTTATAAATTCATTTGTGTACATTTATCTGAGTATTTGTACTCACCTGATTTTGCATGTCTATTCTGCTCCTCTGTGACCTGCTTTGTCTTCTTCTCACTCGCTCTACACCTTTATCTTCAGTTCTTCAATAATGCAACACTTCTATGGTTTCTCCTTCCTTCCATGACTTCAGGTTTCCTTTGGTGTGATCGTACTCCTCCCATCTGTCCTCACATCTAATTAGATACTTTTAGTGCTGCTGTCTTCATGCTTGAATAAGTCATAAGAACTAGCAAATTAATGTGGACATTGTGCAGAGCTGGAGTGTTATTTAACATACTGTTTTTGTTAATTGTTTTGTTATAAAACTGTACTTGCAAATAATATATTAATAATATAAAAGGCCACTTAAGTGTACTTAAAGAGATACACTATCATTACTTAACACACTTAAGCACACTTTTAAAAATAACACTTTGTAATAATGTCAAATTAAAAGTGATTCTTTAAAGTACATTTTAAATCATTGTGTTTTAATAATCTTTTGTCGAGCTTTAAAGAAGTACACTTGTCTTGATGAGTTGACTAACATACTAAAGCACAAGTAAAGTACTTGACTGTAATTTTAACTGACAGGTGGCAGGCAAATCCACAGTAATTTATCAGTTATGCTGATGGTTCCAAGGGGTTATGGCACACAGTTAAAATATACTTCATTTACTGCTGAACCCCAAAAGAACCATTCTGCCAAGGACAAATTATTGTGAATCAACTATAAGGTTTTTTTTTTTCCATTGCTAAAGTTTTCCTGATTGAACTAGCGGGGTGAAGCGAGTATTTTTCAAACTTTAAACCAACTTCAACTTCAATTAATAATTTATTGTTTGCTAAATGATTCACTGTTTACTGAAGTGCTCAGAACTCAGCATGCTAAGGATATCTGCTAGTTAATTCTTCAACACAAAACAAAAGTATTTATATTAAATAGTAATCTACAAAGTGTAATCTATCAGTAAATATCACTACACTGTAAAAGATTGCTGTAAAAAAACGGCCATATTCTGACAGTAACATCCTGTTTTTTCATTACAACAGTACAATCCCGTAAAAAAACTATGTATTCTGGGTAATATTTGTTATTGTCGAGAAAGTAGCCTTCTGCAGTCCTTGTAGTATCAGCGTTCAGATTCGACACTCAGAGGCTGTTTCAAATCACACCCGGCACCCTCATTCACTATTCCCTACATGCGTTTACTAATACAGTAAACCTGACCGAAAGAATGAACACTAATGAGTGAATTCAGACAGTGATGAACAGCTGCTGTTAACAAGCAGAATCACTGAAGAAAAGAGAAACACAAGAACTACAACTGACTTCAGCCACAGCCTTAGATGAAATCAACTGAAATAAGACAGCAGAACATGATCAAACATCTCCACAAACAGCATTACAGTTTGACATATCTACAAGTCACATATCTACAAAAATTATTTGAGAATAAACTGAGGTTTAGATGTTTTATAGAAAACGTTTTGTTTGACCTCACCATCGTGGCGATCAGTGTTTGCTATAGATGGGCTCTTGACCCTTCACTTTTTAATGCTAGCTTGTCTAGTTGTTGTAACTGTGTTTGTAAAGCACATCTGTTATAGCAATAATAGAGTAGAGAAATTATGATTAAATGGATCTGGTTTATTGTTGATGACGGTGTAATCATCATTTTGTGGCCTTATTTACTGATCTCGTTCAGTGGCTGATCTTCAAAAACACAGTGTGGGTTACCACATGTTTCATGTTATTGAAGACAGCTATATGACACTGCACACTGAGATGATAGACGATTATGAGGGAGTTTGTTAATTGAAAATGTTCAAAGCCTTTGAAACTATAGCTTCTCTTCGACACACAGAGACATCAAGAATTAGCACATGAATCTCAACAATGGTGACAATCAAAAGCTTCACGCTGCAATGCATGCTGGGTACCAGCACAGCACAAAACTCACCCATGACTCTCAGCATGCATTGCGGCATAAATAATTTAGGCAGTTGAATTATCAATTTAAGAAAATGATAATAAATGAAGGTTCAAGATCCCAACTAAAGCAAACACTAATCTCCATCATGGTAGTGTCCGAAAACAACAACATCTAAACCTCTGTTCATTTTCAATAAGCAATTCTGTACACATCTGACAGAAATAGCACCAGTCTGGTTAGTAATGTGAAGCTGGTGATGCTGTTTTAGAAGTTGTTTAATCAGATCTTGAGAGATTTAATGTCTCTTACTTCAGTTGATTTCATCTAAGGCTGTGGCTGAAGTCAGTTGTAGTTCTGTGTGTTTCTCTTTTCTTCAGCGATTCTGCTTGTTAACAGCAACTGTTCATCACTAATGATCAATCAGCACTTAATTAATCCCAGAATTATCTCATTAACTTCAGCACTGCTTCACTCTGTAGTGTGGACACATTATAAGTGTTCATTTAAAACTGAGGATTTTGTTGTGGGGTTTAAAGAGTTAAATATGTAAGATGGGGAAAAAAACAGCATGAAATGTAATTTAACAGTAATAAACTGTAATTATTTTACGGCCACAAACTGTTAAAAAAACAGTTATTTACTGGCAGCACGGTTGCCAGTAAATAACTGTTTTTCTACAGTTTGTTGCCGTTAAGTCCAGGAAAAAACAGCACTATACTGTAAAACGTAAGAGTCAGCTTTACCAAATGAAAAAAGTTAATTTGACTGAAATATTTGTGAACATTCATAGAAAAAAATTTATGCAAAGTCATGAACTGATAAGAAGAGTAAACTGTTGAACTGAACAGTATTATTGTGTTTTGGCACAACAGCGATCTGTTAGTTTAATGTAGATTTGTGGGTCACCCATTGTGCTGGAGAGTAGAGCCTGTGCTTCAGTCAATGATGAGCCACAAACATGGATGTTCTGCTGCTTTATTTAAAGGCAGTAACTGTGGAGTTGCTGATACAGTGATGATCCTGGAGAATGCAGCTGAGAGTCGGCTCGCATTCCACAAGGTTGTAAATGTATCGGGTTACCATGAAACCAGGGTCTTGTTCGGCGTCCTGGGGTGTTACAAAGTATTTGTGAAATCTAGCTAACAAAATATATATTGTGTGTTGGAGTGGTCCAGACGCTACATCTCTTTGTTACTTTGTCTCACACATGTGTGCTATAGCTAGAAATGATATGAGTTAAAGTCCTGTTGTTAGTTATTTTACTGTTACACGTTAAGTGTTTGCAGTTTTGTACTAAGAAGTATTCCTTCTCAGTGAACTCAAATTAAATAAGTTCACAGTACTAATATCGTATGAATGCTAGTTTTTAAACTCGAACTGTTTGAAGCAATGGGAGCGGAGTTAATTTCCATGGTAGAATTACGGTAGAACACTGTAAAAATGAAGAGTTGTAAATTAACGGTTGAGAGCTGTAAATTAACAGTACCTTACTGGCAACCCTGCTGCCAGTAAATTACTGTTATTTAACGGCACAATTTTTTTATAGTGAGTGTATACAGTAATAGCTGGTCAGGGCCATCTAAACGATGAAACCACATTTGTAATTGTAAAAGGTGTATGAAGAGTCTCTCTACTCGCTGCTGTCTTTCTTCTTTAGGCTTTGCCATTGGCTGGCTGGACTGTCTGTCAGGATCTGCATATCTGTGACAGCCAATCACGAATGACGGCTCTGTATTTAAGATGTTCAAGCTCATGCTTCGGGAGAGAGAGGCGGAGTTTGGGCTTGCTTCGCCGCTGCTCATTTGTGCTGTTAGTCTCTCTCTCTGTATGTTACTCTTAGGATTGTGTGTGTGTGGTTCGCTCCTAACTGTTGTTTAGTCAGGGGGACGCCTTCCCTGATCTGCTACATCCTCCCGGAGAGAAGAGAGAGGAAAGTATGTCACTTGACATACATATTACAACACGTAGGTTTGCCTTTGTTAAACACACCAGGTCAGGAGCATGTGCCACTTTATGTACCTTTTGTTTTATAGCAGTGTAGGTTAATTAGGGCGCGTGACGCTGAAGACTCTGTTTCTTTTCTTTTTGTTTTCAGTCAGGACAGAGGGAGAAGTGTATTAAATTAGCACCTTATGTTTTGTTATTTTCTTTAATTTAGCACCGCTCATTCTCTTTCTCTCTGTGGTTGGTTTCCCTTTTGTTGTTTTGATTAAGTATAGTTTCTGATGTATAGTTGTAAATAGGCTCATGGGTTAATGTACGATTTGCACTTAGCTTTTCTATGCTGGGTTGTAAATCCTTCTAACCTGTTAATAAAGCAAACCACTTTTATTTGTGAAACTTCCACAATTTGTGTTTGTCTGAGTGGCCGTTATGTGCGTTCCCCTATTTCCCTAGACCGCCACACCACTAGGGGACGCAACATTTATAAATAGTTTTTATTTCTTTGTAGCCCAAGATCAACAACTGCCACTGATTTTAATTTTTCTACAACAAAGAATTTGAGGTAACACTTTACTTCGATAGTCCACTTTAGACATTCTATTAACAGTAAGTAACTTTGCAACTACATGTCAACTAGCAGTTAGTAGAGTATTAGTAGACTGTCTGCTTAATATCTTCTAACACTTTCTTTGTCAACTTATTCTACTAACCCTAAACCTACCCAAAGTCTACTCTGAGAGTTAGTAGACATGTAGTTGCAAATGAATGAGAATTAGTTGACATGTAGTTACAAAGTTACTTATAGTTAGTAGAATGTCTAAAGTGGACTATCGAAATAAAGTGTAACCGAATTTCATAGTTTATCAGTATAATTTCAATGTATGGATCATTAATGTGATTTGCAACCACAAGTATGGATGTCTCGTCCTTGGTGCCTTTGTATGTGATATTAATGTTATAAAGGTGGAGTTGTGAATGCCTTACATCCTCAAAGCTTCTTAGATGCTGGGTTTTTACAGATGACTGAAAATACTGTTGCATATTATATAATAAAGTTACATATTCCTCAAGCAGAACTTTAATTTGTGCTACTTGATTCTTGATTATTAATGGCACTGAAGTAGATACCAATGTCTTGTCCTTCTAAACAACCAGCTTCTTTCTAAAGTAAAAGTATTGTAGTAAAACACACCAACAAAACACATGGCAAATTGTGTCAAATATATTGGTGACCATGAGACGGGACCTGGTCCACAAGTATTCATTTGTATGTGGGGGTCAGATAATATTGTTTTCAATTAAAGCAATTACATTTTTAGCTGTGGTACAATTCATGTATCAACCTATATCACTAGAACAATCTGACAAATCAAATTCTTCTGATAACAGTTCAATATTTGTTAAGCATTCAATATATGTTGAATAAGATCCCCAGTCAGTTGCGAGTTATCACCTCTTCCAAGATCAGATCTCACAGGTTTATGAATATATTAGTGAAATAAACTCATGGTGTATAATTGTGAAAAGAAATAATTGTATGGATAGTAGTAATTTACTTGATGAACAGGAAGAAACAACCCGAATATTGATTGGTTGCTTTCATTGTTTATTATTGTATTGGCGAAGAGCAGGCAAAAGCACGCACATCGATCTCAACTGGGTGCTCGACCAAAAAACAAGTAGAAATATTTTAGACGCAAAGTCGGCAACACCAAAGCTCCAAAAGTATCAAAAAATTTATTTTTTAAAAAGACTGTCGCATAGCATATGTGACGTTTCGAGCACGCAGGCTCTTCATCAGACAAATGAACAACACTGATATCGCAAACTTTATAAGCCTACCTCCAGGTGATTGAAGGTCACATGACCATACAATATTATCATGATAATAGTAATACCAAAACAATAACAAATCAACCAAGGAGAAAAACATAGAAACCAAAAATAAAAATAAATCAAAAACATATATAAAGCTATGTGTGTGTGTGTGTGTGTGTGTGTATGTATATATGTGTGTATGTATATATAATCTGATAATTGTATCTTTTTTTAAGGGGGAAACAACAGAAAACTTGACAATTCAGAGGTCCAAAGATAATAATGTTTGTAAATATACTTTTTATCTTAAAAAAAAAAAAGTACAAAAATAAAATAAAAATTAAGATATACACACTTGTGTGTTCCATATTTGTGCATCTTCCATTTATTCCATATCTTTTAAACTCTTTGAAAATAAAAATTAAAAAAAGGAAAATTAAAAATATAATAATAATAAAACATTATATTTTTCATATATATTATGTATTTTTTCTGCAGTTTTTCCAGTCCAGTTTGTTTTTGTTTAAAAAAAGATACCACTAGCAATTAGATTTATGCCTCTGGTCTGCTGTGCCTTGAACCAACTGTGAGTCAGCATGACACTGACTAGGACTGGTGGGAATCTGCTTATTTAGTCTAAGTGTTACTGGAATGAATTTGTTAGTGTTGGAATCTTGTGTTGGGTGTACTTTCTATACACACAGGTTAATTTTAATGCTGCAGCATGCAGTTCCCTCCACCATGGGCATCAATCATTCATTCATGTTGCTTAATATAGTGTATTTTAACATAGCAGAATGTATGAACCCGAAAAGAGGATCAGACAGCAAAAACATATATGTGGGTTAAAGACAAAAAATGGTTTAAGCATAAAAACAATAAGTTTTATACTGCTTTAACCCCCCCCCCCCCAAATTAAAAAGTTTTCTGTTTAATTTAATTGCAATTTAGTCTTTTTTTTCTAAGCAAAAAATAAATATCATACATTTTTCCCTGATTTACAGAAGACACCCACTAAAATGTCATTCAGTGTGACAATCTTGTCAGGCATATTTACAACAAAAATCAATTTATGACATATTAAAAGACTAATTACTTTCACCCCAAATACTAATTAGTTTGCCACTATCCTAGGTTTTGCCCATTTGTCAGTAAGAATTTTTACTCATTTAAAACACAGTAAAATTTAATATGCTCCCTTATTCTTTTATATGTTTTAATATGTACATGTCAGAATAAGCATGTTGTATGAATTTTTACATAACTATTGTGACAATGTAACATTATTTCAACCAAATTTTGACTTACATTCAACTTATTTGAAACCTTAAAAGTAGACACTTTACTTACATTTAATGTGCTTTCTATGGACATAAAATCACTTTTGTAAATTTCTTTTGATGCATCTTAACATCTCTGACCCATGTATGAACAATGTACAGACAATTTGAAAAGTCATAAAATCAAATATATTCAGGAAACATTTTTTGTTTGAAAAAAAAAAAGTAAATATTTCAACAAAATTAAATGATAATTAAAGTAGTTTAAAATTGTATATACGGAAGACACAAGATGTAGATGTTATTAACTTTTTAATTGATTTTACCATTTTAACTCTACTTAAAGGGATAGTTCACCCAAAAATGAATTGCTCATCCTCATGTTGTTCCGAATCTGTAAGCGTTTCTTTCTTCTGTTGAACACAAAAAATTATATTTTGAAGAATGTTGGTAACCAAACGGTATTTTTGTCCGTTACTATGGAGGCTACCAGCAACTGTTTGGTTACCAACATTCTTTAAAATATCATCTTTTGTGTTCAGCAAAAGGAAGAAACTCATATAGGTTCGAAACAACTAGAGAGAGAGTAAATGATCACAGAATTTAAATTTTGGGGTCAATTAACCCTTTATCATTCACTGTTTGCAAGATTTCATACAAGTTTTTTCCTTCATTCACCACTGCCGTTTTCACTCCAATGCATCCACACTAGTATCAACACTCACCTTTATGTCCTGTTTGACATCATAAAGTCTGTTGAGTGAGAGGACATAGCCATGCTGTCTGTCTGCGTTTATCTGCTCTAGGGTCTCCTCGGCGGCCTTCAGCACAGCGGCGTCTTGGCATTCAGTGGTCATGAGGGCGGCGCTGCCGTGCTGCCAGAACACACACACCAACCACACCAAGAGCAAAGACTGCGTCCTCATCTCTGTATTTCTGAAACACTTCTGCTAGAGCGCCGTGAAAGAGATGGCAGATGAAAAATACAGTTCAGCTCTTTACACAAAGCACTGAACTTTCACCTGCAGCTGTCAGCAAACACAGTCTTTATCTGCTACTGCTGTATATGCTCCTGTCTGCCTGCTCGTAAACAGTGATGCAATACAGGTCAAAACTACAGAACTGAAGACTTGAAGCTAACACAGCCCTCCTTACACCTGCCATTAACATGAGTCATATTTTACATTAGCATGCACTGACCAAAACAGTTTGACCAAACATAACAATTGTGAATTTAGCGTCATAATTTTGTTATACTGTTTATTGCAGCAAGCGCAGCTTTTAGCGGGCAGGTTATTGGCACATTGAATAATCATGAATGAACGAGAAAATGAACAGTGGGACTTGCTAAAAGGGATAGATCACTCAAAAATAAAAATGTACTCACCCTCAGGCCATCCAAGATGTAGGTGATTTTCTCTTCAACAGTAAAGAAGATTTTTTAGCTTAAGTCGTGGGCCTTGGTGATTCATAAAATGCAAGTTAGCAGCTACCAGCATTTGAGAGTCAAAACATGCATACCAGGCAAGACAAAATTAATACCTGTGGCTCCTGACAATTTATTGAGGTCTCATGAAGCCCAATTTGAACAACATGAACACCTGAACAACTGATCAGTAGTGTATTTAAAAAAAAAAATGATGATGATGATGATAATAATAATAATGTCCTGTTTGTATTATTTTATGTATTCTTAACACTTTATATATTAATAAAAACAAATTATGAGAACTTCATTTGAATGCTGTCACAAGGATCTTACGCAATATAATATAATATAATATAATACAAATAAAATGTTATTTCATTAATCATCTCCATTTCTGCTAGACCTGCTAGAAACTCGTGGCCACATAAGGATGCCTAAACTTCAACAAAATGATCTTGTCTCAAATATATCTCTGTTTCTAAAGTGATGGTTCACCTAAATTAATTGTTAGAAGCTTTTCACAAAACTTTGGGATGCCCATTATAATGGATAAAAAAAATAATTATTGCATTTTAATATTTTTTAGCATAAAATAATGTCTTATATCGATCTTAAACCAAGCATTTTGTCATGTCCCTGAGGCACATCTCTGAGTTTGCACTTAGACAATTATTAACAAAATGTGCATAGTGTCTGTGATTTTTGGCAACAATGTAAGCATTTATTTGTGTTCATTTCTTGTAAAAAATATTTTTCTAAAAAAAATGCAAAATATTTTATAAAAAGTTTAAAGTTTAAAGATGACGAAAAACTCATCAACGAAGTATAGGAAAATACTTATTGTAGCACATAGACACGTCCACCATCTTGGAACGGTCAACCTGAAGTCATTCACCATACTGTGGATTCACAGACCATCGGCTGTGCAGGACTGTGGCATCTTCGAATATTCATTGGTTACTATGGTGAATGACGTCAAGCTGACCATTACAATATGGCGGATGACTTGCGTATCGCAGCCCATAGAAAAAGTCGCTAATGAGGCATCTATGTATATATTTCTATAAGGGTAAGGCTGCATCAGGTAGGTTTTTAATGGGAATGCTGCATCCCCAACAATGGTGAATGGCATGTTCCCCAGATGCTCTGCTCCTGGTAGCTGCTGATCATCTGGCTCCAGCTTTTTTGCATCCAATGCCTACCCTATGGCTGAGCCTGCAAATACACCCCCATCACTTGACCGTCCATACTCGCCAATATGGACTAGATATTCAGCATCGACCACAGCCAATAATACTACAGGGAATGTTTTTTTGTAATTAAAGTAAAGGCTGCCTGAATGAGGTGGTGCAAAGAGGAGGATGTGCTTCCCATCTATCGCTCCTATGCAGTTAGGGAAATTCCACCTAGTTGAAAACTTTGAGGCAATATTCCTCCACTCCTGCTCAGTAGGTCTTGCTAGGTGTGTATCCATCATCCACCTGTTAATTGCAGCACATGTGTCCTTGATGGCTTTAGCCACTGTGCTCTTTCCATACGATAGTGGAAGGCAAGCGTTCTGACTGAATTTCCTGAGGCCAGATACCTGTAAAACAAACCTTAATATAAACATTAATTTCTATCTCTTCACAGAAAATGAGTACAGGGCAAGATGGAAATCACTTCGAGACAACTACATCAAGTGGAAAAAAGACAGCAGCTGGCAAGTGGCTCTGGAGCATTGCGTCAACAGGAATGGAAATATGCAGCCGCGATTTCCTTCCTGAATGTATTTCTACAAAATAGAAGGTAATATTTTTTTAGTAATTGTTGTAATGTAGTAATATGTACTAATGCACTTCAAATTAACTTTGTAAAAAAGAGTGCAAGTGACTAAAGTATGACTTGAAGTAGACTTTTAATGGTAGAAAAATAATGGTACTAAACTGTGCATGCTCCTATTTGTCCCTCTGTCTTTTCCCCAGTACAATCAGTAATGTGGATTTCGAAAACTATATGGATGGGTCGATCCATGAAGGTGATTTAGACACACAAATGACTCCAGAAGAGTAAAGCCCAGTACAGCAGAGAATGAAAATGAATAATTTCTAGAATGTCCCCAGAGACCCAGAATAAAAACAAAAAGAGACAACCCAAAAAGTCAGCTCACACAAATTAATGAAAAACATATGGACTTTTTAGTAACACCTACAGTGCCACCAAAACAACATGACGAAAGAGAGCTTTTCCTTTTACGTTTAGCACCTCAAATGAGATCTTTGGGAAAAAGAGAAAAAACCAGAGCCAAAATAGAGATGCTATGCATCCTGGATGACCTGGAGTCAGGCACATCAAGGGCCAGGTGTGCTTAGTTACCACACAGGACCACCACTGTTTGCTAGCTGGAATGCTCCGCATTAAAATATTGTGGCACCCTCAGCTTCCTCAACATATCTTGTGCCGTATTCATAGTTATAGTTCAATGAGATGTAATTAATACATTTATATTTACTTATTTGTCTGTCTGTCTTGATTGATTTGGAAATTGTTTCCTAGTCCTGTTTTATGTTTTAGATTACATAACTGACACTGTTACTGCAATTATTTTTATTAAAAGTATGCATGTGCACATTAGTGTGCTATCTTGTCATATGGCTCACATGGTAAAATCTATTTAATGAATTATTGTTTTGAAATAATTTATTCTTTCTTCCAACAACATAATATTATTTCAGTGAATATCAGATATACAAATAGGTTAAATAGAAAATTGCTTTCCTCAATGTCACTGCAACTTTTTCCTTTGGCCCAATTGGTGTCTGGTAATTTATAGACATCCCTGTGATGTCAGGTCCAATAATTGACAGCAGGTCCTCCATTTGCTGTGTACTCATTCTGAAGTACTGCAGGTGCTTATTCGCAGCTTAAGGGGGTGGTAAGTGCCATATTGAATCCTTTTTTCCATTTAGAGGGTGTACCCAAATGCCATTGACTCCTTTTTTTTTTTTTTATCCTACGACGTAAGAGTAGCAGTGCAGCAGTTTTTTTTTTTGTTGTCAGACAAAATTTGATCTGTTTGGGAAGAACAGGAAAAACAGGGTATTCATACAAAAACCTTAATACTGTAAGTTACATAAGTTAATTATATACACACATTTATGTCTGATGTATTGTTCGTGGCAACTAGGGAATAGACAGCCCTGTATATTTTTATATCTAGGACTATACAAACATTCAGTGGCCACACCATGGTATTATCTATGATATTCTTTATTTTCATCAGATCAGATCAGATTATTTTATGTAAGAAATATATAGTGCATCATTTAGAAGTGAATATTCTTTATTACCATGAAAATTTAAATATATATAAAAAAATATATATTATAAACTGTACACTAGTACATTTGTTTCATTTAAATAAAAACTTTACAAGGTGTTTGTTTACGTTTTCACTCAAGCTGGCTAGCTAAAACGTTAGCGAAACAAATAATACTACTACTGTGTAACAGTTGCCTAGACAACAGATAGCCTACAACAAAACAGTAACAGACTTAACATAATACAGATTATTTTCTTTGATTAACGTTCAAAACTCAGCTATTATCAATAAAAATAAATAAATAATGATAATAAATGAAGTTAAAACTCACCCATCTTCTTCTTCCGTTTTTTGGCGTGTTACATCCTGTGTGCATATCGCCACCTACTTTTGCTGTTATGCAGTCATGGTTTATTTATCAATTTATTCTTTGTTTATGCTTTTCCTGTTCTTACACACGTATATCTAGCGTAGCGTTAGTTCTGGCAGGTCACGTTAATCAATCTCGCATCAGCTGACTCTCAGCTGATCCCCATCAACCTATGGGAATACGACACCTATCTAAGCATTAATATATAAGGTCCCGCAGTAGTATCAGCAGTTTTCGCATTGCTTGATAGCTAATTACCCTCCTCCATCCCCAACTCCTCCTCTGTCAGTCAGGATTCAGTCTTCTGATTCTCCTTTGAATCAGACTAATTCTAAAATGTGTACATAACATTATTGAACTTTAACGATATCTGCAATACATTTATGTTGGTTCTGTTCTGTTTACCCTGGGGGGGTTATCACTGCTCTCCCTGCTCTCATCCATGCTAGGCTGCATGGATGCACAGGGAGTTCTTGCCCAGAACAGAACCATACCGCCAATCCAAACTGTAAGCTAATTGTCAATCATCTTTGACGATAGTGGTCCTGACAGAAATACACAAATATTCCTACTTAAATAATTATTCAATGCTCCATCCCATTCCTTCTCCCCTGGCTCCACCTGGCGCTGCGTGTTCAGCTCCTCCAGATTAAATCCATGGTCTCCTAAAGATCCAGAATAGAATAGAGCATCCGCATTCTATATTTAAATCCTTTCACTTAACCCAGTAGTATATGTATTTTATTAATATCCTGTATCCTTCTCGATCCTGTATAACTCATATCCTAATAAGTATTCCAAATCCTCATTTACCTTACCCTTTTTGTTTAAATATGATATGAATTCCTTTCTTTCGTCATCATACCTTGTACAATTATATATTACATGCTCCACTGTTTCTTTCTCTCCACATATCCCACATAGACCAGTCTCATGTATTCCAGTTATGAACAGTGAAGCGTGTCCAAGTTTCATCCTAGTTATAATAACCTCTTCTTTTCTATTTCTACCACTTACACTTCTTCTAGTGTTAACCATTTTTTTTAAATATTATATAAATGCCTTCCCTTATTATCTGTATTCCATATGTCCTGCCATTCTTTAATAATATTTTCCTTAATGATAGTTTTAATTTGACATTTACTTAAAGGAACATTAAAATCCATTATATTTAAAGCATTTTTTGCTAATTCATCAGCAGATTCATTACCAGCTATTAATGTAAATATTTCACACATCAAATCTTCTCTAGAAGATTGCCGAGTAATCAATGATGTTAAAACAGAAGCAGAGGCAGAGCATACCACTACTCTGTCTGGTCTTACTTCCTCTACCCATGTTAGTCCTATTACGATAGCAACCATTTCAACAGTATATATTGACAATTTAGATGTTAATCTTTTTGTTATGGATATTTTAAAATCTGGAATATATACTCCTACTCCTGTAAACCCTGTTTTGGGGTCTTTAGATCCATCAGTATAAATGTGCATACTTGCATAAAATCTTTCCTGTATATATTTATTTACATTATAGTTAATACTACCCATTTCCTCCCATTCTCTTTTCTTATCCAATATCTCTAGATCAATTTTAACATCAGGAATTATCCATGTTGGTACCTCTCCCCCTACAGGTGACACACTACATTTGTTATCTGATATTTCTCTGCTAACTGATTTATATTCCATTCATATCCTCTCCCTTTGTTATTTGAGCAATTATTTAAAATATCTTTAGCTATATGTTTTCCAGAATAACTCTTTAAAGGCAACCAATATACCAAAGACAATTTAACTCTCCTCAAGCTCAATGGCATTTCATTTGCCTCTACTAATAACGCATTGATTGATGTTGTTTTAGTTGCTCCTAAGCATATTCTAAGAGCTCTATACTGTATCCTATCTAGACTCCTTAATAATGTTTCTGATGCTGAACCATAAATCACGCATCCGTAATCTATTATAGATCTTATCAAAGCTTGACATATTGTTAACATTGATTCTTTTCCAGCTATTGCCCTCACCCACCTTGCAGCTCAGAACTTCATTAGACGGCGCTGCGCTTCTCATCCTGTGTGCGACCGGCTTAATACATATTTTGAAGCGTCTCGTCCATCAGCTACTGTAATGGTGGAGCGACAGCGTGTAAAAAAAAATCAGCTTTTAAAAAAGGCGCTATGCAACTTCCGCTCTTTTGCGTTCCATATTGGAACGTTCGAACATCGCGATGACGTCACTCGCCGGTCCCTTTTAAGCGCATACTCGCAGAGACGCCTGACTCGCCTCACAGTTGGTGATAGTGAGAATCTGAGCGTTTGTGAAGACTGTCACTTGAGGGAGTTTGCAGAGCGGTAGAAAAACTCTACTTGCGAAAGTCTGCAGACAGAAACGCATAAAGTACAAACTAAGTCTACACAGAGTTCGTCCACTCTCGGCATCAAGATGTGCACAGCGTCTGAGTCCGAGCCCGAGCCTAAGGGCGGTGTTCATGAGACAGAAGCGGCTGCGGGGCTGGATAACATCAGCTTCTGCAGCGGCTTCTGTCAGTGGATCGACGAAGAGTTGCTCGATTCACTGCCAGCTGACTCCCAGCAGCCTGTGGAGTCCACAAGGGCTTCAGCAGCAGAAGCAGAAGCAGTGAGTGCACTGCCTTCTGCTGAGAACAGCCCAACAGGTCCGATTAGTATTAACAACTGAACTTTCATCTCATTATAAAATAAGCTACATTTTATTGCTGGGAAATACTTGCATTATATATTTTTCTGAAACATATTGTAGTCAAATATTTGCATTACAGATTTTATTGATTAGTTATGAAAATTACCATTTGTATAACCACAGTTTTACTACAAGTACCATAGTCAAACTATGGTTAGCATAGCAAAAGTATGGTTAATTTGTGGTTACCATGGTTTACCTATAGGAACCATGGTTAATTTTCATAGGGGGTTATGCACCGTTCACACAAAACACGTTTCTGAATTCCACTGAGTTGCTTTTTCATTGTTTTCTATGTTAACATGCACTAGATAGACACCTTTTGATGTTTAATCTGTGGTCAGATACTGTATGTGGTCTAATACTGTCCTCTTTGTTTTTCTTCAATGAAGAAATTCCTACTCGAGGCAACAGGAGGAGCAGAATCCATGCCTTCTTCAAGAGAGCATGGAAAGCCGTTATGAAGCCGTTCCTCTGTTGCAGACGGACAAGAGTGGAGTCCAATCCCGAACCAGCGTCTGTCCCGGGCCCCTCTGGGCTCCAGAACGTGCCTGACACCGAGCTGGCATCTGCCCCAGGTCTTCCCAATTGGGAGCCAACTACTGGTGAGTGTGATGTCAGCTCTACCCTTATTTTCTATTATTTTTTAGCTTGTAATTCTGATATCACCTAACATGTAAACTTTAACCATGTACAGAGAGTTTGCTCGTTGTTTAAGAGACATATTCCAGCAGTGCTATTATATAAGACCTGTAATCCTGCAACCTCTTGTGTTTTCCAGAATCTTTGTACAGTTTATACACACTGCAGGATTTGATAGGAAAGGGAAGCTTCGGCAAGGTGTTCAAGGCAATACGAAAATCCGACAGCCAAGAGGTAACATGCTTTCACTGAACACAATCCTTATGTAGAGAACCATGTCCACTCCATTCAAATATGTATGTTTAAAATAAAGTACATAATGAAGAATTTGAGAAAAATTCAATTTTTCATCTCTTTGCAGGTTGCCATCAAAAGACTGTGCAAATGGAACAACAGTCGTTATCTTGAAATTGTAAGTTGGCAAAGATTAAAGAATACATATTTAGTTGACATATTTAAAAGTGCGCACAAACTGCTTCTCTGCGAATTTCACTGTACTTTATACATATAAACAATAGGGAATCTTCTTTTCTGCTAATGTGACCGCACCTTAAGGGTTTTACTGTAGTTAACACACCACAAATATAAGCAAAAGGTAAAGCCTAGAAGTTCCAAAGAGGCTCTAAAAGATACTAAAGAATTGTAAAATCTCTCCGCCTTTTTCCTGTGTAAAAATGGGCTCGGCCATTTGTAAATTCTATGGGTCTAGCTTCCGGTCTCATCCGCGTCCAGCTATTTTTAGCTGTACAAAACAGTTTGCTTTGCTGCTTGATATTGAAAATGGGTGTGTCTTACCATATTATTTTAATGTATTATCTTAATTATGAACACACTGGTTGGTAGTGCAAACAGTTTTACCGTTTACTGCACGTTGTTATTCTCCTCGTTATTTACCTACAGCGGCTAATGAACCAGAAGTCTTGCCCATAGGCTTACTTCCACCAAAGGTGAATAGCTAACTAACCATTTGTTTTCTTTTCCTCTAGCCTGGTTGTTCCATACCTCTGCCTAGAGAAGTGACGCTGATGCTCATGTTGAGGTGTCCTCCAGTAAGCCCCTACGTCATTCAAATGTACGAGTGGTTTGATCGGCCCAAGATCTTCTCTCTTATCTTGGAGTGCCCTCAACCATGCATGGTCCTGCGAAAGTTCATCAATGATTCGTCAGGACTGATCGAACCGATCGCATGCAGCTTAATGCGCCAGTTAGTCTTGGCGGTGCAGCACTGCATAGACCACGGCGTTTTTCACAATGACATCCACGCTGACAACATCCTGGTGAATACAGAGACTCTGGAGCTGAAGCTGATTGACTTCGGTGCCGCTCACCTGCTTGAGGGCGCAGGCTACGACAGCTGGAAATATTTAGGTGAGCTGGCATTTTGTATTTATTTTGTATTGAAAAATATTGGAAAACTAAGTGCGGGAAATGAAATGATCTTGCTTGCAGGAGCAGCAGAGTACTGTCCGCCAGAGGCTTTGTCGGAGCCCAAATACTACGCCGTCCCAACAAACGTCTGGGCTCTGGGCACTACGCTGTATTTGATGGTGAACAGGCGACTGCCCTTTTCCCACGTCCAGGAAACACTGAAAGCCTCTCCTAATTCTTGGAAGTCCAGTGTATCCGTCGGTGAGGAAACAGATACTGATAAACACATGCTAATGTTTCCATATAGCTTAAATTATCAGAAGGTATTTTCATACACGTCTCCTCCAAACTCTTACAGCATGCCGTGATCTGATTGGCCAGTGTCTAAACTGCAATCCAGCGAAGCGGCCGACGTTAGAGGAGATCTTACAGCACCAGTGGTTCAAAGGTCGGCTCTAGAATGAAGGCAGGCGTGGGATTCCCTCTCTCATCTGGGTTATTCTCCATAGAGGTCAAGTACAGTCGTATTTTCAATTCTAAATTACGTTCAGAAAACAAAACAGTTATTGAACAGTACTGAACTGACCGCAGGCCACTTTAATGTTCTGGTCTTATTATAAACAACATAGTAATATAATAATATGACTCGGCTGAAGAACACTGGACTAGACAAGTGGAAACAAGACAAAAATTATACCAAATGTTCTTGAGCCCATGAACCCGAACAGACCTCTAAAGGACCAGTGTGGCCATTTCTAAAAAATGTTAATAACTTTGCAATATCCCAGTCTGGCCCGGTGTAATTTGCCGTGAATGGCACTGAATTGGTCATGATTTTCACATATGAATGCAGCGCTTCCAGGTTCTTCAGTCAAGTAGCTTTTAATGATGGATATAATCTGTGCTGCGTCTCTAATGATCTGTTAAGCTTTACATTTACATTAGCATTGCATTTAGTAATTTAGCAGGTTATAAAAAGAAAACAATAGAAAAAAGTAATAAAAAAGTAATAAAAAGAAAACAAGAAGATAAAATAGAAATAGAATAGACAATGCCAGTGTTAGAGGGTTAATTTTTTTTACAATTACTTTTTTAAAAATAATAGAAATAGAATATACAATGCTAGTGTTAGAGGGTTAATTAAATTTTTTTGTTTAAATAATAGAAATAGAATATACAATGCTAGTGTTAGAGGGTTATTTTTTTAACAATTAAACATTTTAAAAAATAATAGAAATAGAATAGACAATGCTAGTGTTAGAGGGTTAATTTAATTTATTTTTTTAAATAATAGAAATAGAATAGACAATGCTAGTGTTAGAGGGTTAATTTTTTAACAATTTTTTTTAAAGAATAGAAATAGAATATACAGTGCTAGTGTTATTGGGTTATTTTTTAACAATTTAATTTTTTTTAAAGAATAGAAATAGAATAGACAATGCTAGTGTTAGAGGGTTAATTTTTTAACAATTAATTTTTTTAAAAGAATAGAAATAGAATAGACAATGCCAGTGTTAGAGGGTTATTTTTTTTAACAATTTAACATTTTTAAAAATAATAGAAATAGAATAGACAATGCTAGTGTTAGAGGGTTAATTTTTTAACAATTAAATTTTTTAAAAATAATAGAAATAGAATATACAATGCTAGTGTTATTGGGTTATTTTTTAAATTTTTTTTAACAATTTAAATAATAGAAATAGAATAGACAATGCTAGTGTTAGAGGGTTAATTTTTTAACAATTACATTTTTTTAAAGAATAGAAATAGAATAGACAATGCCAGTGTTAGAGTTTTTTTTTTTTTTACAATTTAACATAAAAAAGAATAGAAATAGAATATACAATGCCAGTGTTAGAGGGTTAATTAAATTTTTTTTAGTTAGATTTTTTTTTTTTTTTACAATTTAACATAAAAAAGAATAGAAATAGAATATACAATGCCAGTGTTAGAGGGTTAATTTAATTTTTTTTTAAAGAATAGAAATAGAATATACAATGCTAGTATTAGAGGGTTATTTTTTATTTTTTTTTAAAGAATAGAAATAGAATATACAATGCTAGTGTTAGAGGGTTATTTTTTTTAACAATTTAACATAAAAAAAATAGAAATAGAATAGACAATGCTAGTGTTAGAGGGTTACTTTTTTATCAATTTAACAAATTTATTTAAATAATAGAAATAGAATAGACAATGCTAGTGTTAGAGGGTTACTTTTTTATCAATTTAACAAATTTATTTAAATAATAGAAATAGAATAGACAATGCTAGTGTTAGAGGGTTACTTTTTTTACAACTTAATATAAAAAAAAAGAAATATAATATACAATGCTAGTGTTATTGGGTTATTTTAAATTTTTTTTTTTAAATAATAGAATAGTATAGACAATGCTAGTATTAGAGGGTTAATTTTTTAACAATTAAATTTTTTTGAAAGAATAGAAATAGAATAGACAATGCTAGGGTTAGAGGGTTAATTTTTTAACTTTTTTTTTAAAGAATAGAAATAGAATAGACAATGCCAGTGTTAGAGGGTTATTTTTTTTTTACAATTTAACATTTAAAAAAAGAATAGAAATAGAATATACAATGCTAGTGTTAGAGGGTTAATTTTGTAACAGTTTAACTTTTTTTAAAGAATAGAAATATAATATACAATGCTAGTGTTAGAGGGTTATTTTTTTACAATTAAAAAAAAAGAAAAAAAAAGAAATAGAAATAACATGGTTGGGTCATATTCACACCTTAAACGAATCGTAGCAGAGTTCGTTTGGAAGCGGACCGAAACTACCTCTTCAGCTGGGTCTCGGTACGGTTGTTTGGTCCGCACCCGAGTGCGATTGCTGTACTCACACCTGCCAAAAAGGTCCGCACCCAGAGGGGAAACTCATCAAGACAGGTGTGAACCAAACAAGACAGGTGTGAATACACCCTTAATGGCAAAGTGGTCATATTTCTTTTCGTTTCTTTATTCATTTAATTTAGAAATATGTTTGGAACATTCTATCTTTGTTAAATTCAAGTTTTTGTTTTTTAAAGGAATGACCAAGCGTCCAGCATCAGGAAGCGCCATGAGCATATTGTTTGATCAATTTGGCCTTCTTCTCAAATCAACACGACTTGCCTAAAATAAAATCTATGGATAAAAAAAAAAACACTTCATGCTTTTCACCATATTAATTAAAAAATTTAACCTAGATAAATGTGCGCTATTAGGTGCATATCTGATCGTTTGTGCCGAGAGTGGAAGCTGAAGTGCTTTGCTGGACATGGAGGCGCCAGTGCAATCTCTTTTTTTTTTCTTAATAACAGTGGTAACTAAAAAATACGCTTACGTCATTTTTGCTCATAAAGGTAAGGGTATACATCATTCAGAACTGCAAAGGGTCTACTTTTATTTGTGTGCACTCACAATATCGAGAAAAAGTAAAAAAACTACTTTTGTAAAAAACAAGAAAACAATCAGGATTAGCATTTTGCGTCTCTGACTTGAGCAGGAGGGCTTCACAAAAATGAACCGAAACTCAGCGAATACTTGCCTCATAGATATGATAAACATATCTATAAAATGCTTTGAATTACTACTTTAAAACGTAATAATTCAAATCGAAACAAAAACTCATTCATAATGTAATCCGTAAAGAGGCATTTCTCTCTAAAGGCGAGTCCAGTTGAGGAGATGGCGAGTCAGGATCGACAAATTCATCTTTGTGACACTGACTCAGAAAACACTAGTTTATTAACGAATAATTCAAATATCCTCTCACTATTTTTTTATTATTTTTACTTTTTACTTTTTTGTTGTTGTTTGTTTTGTTTTTTTTGGCCGCTGTGCTAAAATTGTGTTTGCATTCACTATAAATAGCCTACGGCGGCATTTTAGTGCCACGTTGAAAAATAACAAAAAATTAACGTCATAATATTTTAGGAATGTAGTAAAAATAAAAGATTTTATATTATATTATATTATATTATATTATATTATATTATATTATATTATATTATATTATATTATATATTGTGTGAAGTTAATGTGAAAATTCCACCTATTCTCCGCCAAAAAAAAAAGTCTGTGGCATCCAACCTGTCATTCTTCATATTTAACATGAAAAACAGCAATACAACGTAGACTTATTGACATTTTTGAAACTCTGATTGATCGATTTCATGAGACATTCGTTTGACTTAAATTGTTCAGATTTTTTAAACATGCATTCAAATATTCATGTTTATTTCATACTGCAAATATTAAAGAGGAAAATATCATTGATTCATATGCCACTGCTGGCAAATTATCTCACAACAAATTAAAAACCGTAAAAAAATTTTGCATATGGGCAAGGGGCTGACTTGCTACGCCACTGCTGGGAGACAAACTGTAATGTGGCAGGCGCAGACGTCACGTTCAGGCAGACGAACTGTAATGTGGCAGACGCAGACTCACGTTCATGCAGATGAACTGTAATGTGGCAGACGTAGATGTCACGTTCAGGCAGATGAACTGTAATGTGGCAGACGCAGATGTCACGTTAATGCAGATGAACTGTAATGTGGCAGACGCAGATGTCACGTTCATGCAGACGAACTGTAATGTGGCAGATGTAGACGTCACGTTCAGGCAGACGAACTGTAATGTGGCAGACGCAGACGTCACGTTCAGGCAGATAAACTGTAATGTGGCAGACGCAGACGTCACGTTCATGCAGACGAACTGTAATGTGGCAGACGCAGACGTCCCATTCATGCAGACGAACTGTAATGTGGCAGACGCAGCCGTCCCGTTCATGCAGACGATCTGTAATGTGGCAGACGCAGACGTCCCGTTCAGGCAGACGATCTGTAATGTGGCAGGTGCAGACGTCACGTTAATGCAGACGAACTGTAATGTGGCAGACGTCACGTTCATGCAGACGAACTGTAATGTGGCAGACGCAGACGTCACGTTCATGCAGACGAACTGTAATGTGGCAGACGTCACTTTCATGCAGACGAACTGTAATGTGGCAGACGCAGACTCACGTTAATGCAGACGATCTGTAATGTGGCAGGCGCAGACATCACGTTCATGCAGACGAACTGTAATGTGGCAGACGCAGACGTCCCATTCAGGCAGACGATCTGTAATGTGGCAGGCGCAGATGTCACGTTCATGCAGACGAACTGTAATGTGGCAGATGCAGACGTCACGTTCATGCAAACGAACTGTAATGTGGCAGACGCAGACGTCCCATTCAGGCAGACGATCTGTAATGTGGCAGGCGCAGATGTCACGTTCATGCAGACGAACTGTAATGTGGCAGATGCAGACGTCACGTTCATGCGTAATGTGGCAGGCGCAGACGTCACGTTCATGCAGACGAACTGTAATGTGGCAGATGCAGACGTCACGTTCATGCAAACGAACTGTAATGTGGCAGACGCAGACGTCCCATTCAGGCAGACGATCTGTAATGTGGCAGGCGCAGATGTCACGTTCATGCAGACGAACTGTAATGTGGTAGACGCAGGTGTCACGTTCATGCAGACGAACTGTAATGTGGTAGACGCAGGCGTCACGTTCATGCAGACGAACTGTAATGTGGCAGACGCAGACGTCACGTTCATGCAGACGAACTGTAATGTGGCAGATGCAGACGTCCCGTTCATGCAGATGAACTGTAATGTGGCAGACGCAGATGTCACGTTCAGGCAGACGAACTGTAACGATTTAAGCATGCTTGGACTGAAGAATCTGCCATTCCATTTGATCAACATTCTCCTTTGTTTGTCAATACGTTTTTGAATAACATGCAAAAAGAAATCGCACAATTGGTTCGTTTGACAACTTCGAATATAACAGATATTTCTGTTGACGCTTTGTCTCGGAGACTGCGTGAGCTTTCCACCGCGGAGGCTTTTGAGGCCTCCCGAGGGAAACCTACAGCAATGATGCAGCTTAATACTGTTGTCAAAGCACGTTCAAAGCAAGCAGCAGGGTCAAAAGTCTGTTATTATTGTGGCATTGCGGGACACTTCGCTAACGCTTGTAGGAAAAAGCAGTGGGAATTTCCGGTGTCCCTGTACGTTGTGAAATGACACCAACTTTA
>NW_015505282.1:858454-884088 GCF_001515645.1 Sinocyclocheilus grahami | reverse complement strand
GGAGTGGGAGATGTGCTCTAGTAAGTTTAGAAGAACATTCTATGGTTGTTCGACTTCATCATCAAGAGAATAAGGTGAAACAAAGAAAGAAGCGTTCTCTTGCTGACCGAAATAAATTTCTTACGGTATCAAGAAACAATCCAGTACCGTGGGAACATCGATTATGGACTGGTACTGAAAAGTATTTTGAATCTATTTTCCCACAGGCTGGTGTGGCCCATCTTCAAATTGAAACAGAATTTATTCGTTATGAGCAGACCTGTTAAAGGACACATGGGTTGAAATGTATCAAAGAATGATTATATGTGTTTTCTTGCTTCCCGGCCGTTATACCCTTTGAGGGACTGAGAAATATTCAAGGTAGCAAAGAGATTACAGAGGGACCGTTTGTTAATTACTAACAGTAATATAATATACACTGACACTACGAGTCAGTATTTTTTTGCAGTGGTGGAAATGGGCTTCCATACACTTTTTTTTTTTTTACCAGAAAAGGTTTTAGATTTTTATTATAATGTTAATAAACACAAAATAAAGTTTTTTTTTTTTTATGTAACTCTAGCCTTCGAGGCTGACTTGGCAATAAAATAAATAACTACTACTCTCTCTCAGGAGCTGTGTAAGGATGGCGTGGAGGCTGACAGCAGTCCTCAGTTACTGGTGGATTTCTGGGAGGCTCTGTTAGTAGTATCCTCTCATGAATCCATCATCCAGGAGCTGCCGTTTCGTCTCACGTCCGTCTACATCAACCGTATCACGCGCAGAGATCGCTCTGGCGTCAAAGCCCTTAAAACTGCTGAGGATCTGGTGAGTGAGATAAAGCACCCTAACACAGCAGGTGTTGAGAGTGGTTGTTTCTAGGTGATTACTAGAGTGTTGTGGGTGTTTGCTAGGGCAGGGGTTTTCTAACTGGGGTCCAGTGACCACCAGGGGGCAGCAACTGAGTGCTGGGGGGGTCTGTTGAAAAGTTTAGAGAAAAATCATGAAACAAATGTAAAAATTAATAGATAATAAAAAGGGACTAAAATAAAGCATTTGATCAAAATAATACATAAATAATAAGTGATTTAAATTATATATCTTACAGTACTACGTAATGTAGAAAAACCGTACTAGTGAGTAGAAAAAAATGTAATAGTGTAATTAAATATGATTCAATTAAATAATACACAATTAAATATGTTTCTACTAATGTTTTGCACATTTATAATATTATTTTTTGACAGTATAAATTTTGACTTTATACATGACAATATATACCCTCAGATATTTCTAAATAATATTTGTACTTGGGGGTCCATGGCATCTAAACCATTGAAAACCTCACAGGACACTAGGACATTCTGGGGGGTTTAAGGGGGTTGCTAGATTTTAGTCAAGTCAAACTTTACAGTGAGAAATATCACAGAATCTATATTAAAAGTGAAAGTGACATGACGTGTAGCCAAGTATGGTGACCCATTCTCAGAATTTGTGCTCTGCATTTACCCAAGTTCTTCCACACTGACTGAGTCAATCATTACTTTTTGAACCTTGCCTTATACACAGAGGCATTGTCATGTTAAAAAAAGGGTCCTGTCCAAACTGTTGCTGTAACATTGGAAGCACACAATTCCCTAGAATATCGTTATATGCTTAAACATTAAGATTTGCACTCATGGAGATTACTAAAGTAGTCAAACCTGTTCATTAGAAGGGGGTGTCCCAATACTTTTGGCAGTATATAGTGTGTATCTAAAAGCAATATTTATTTTTGCCTTTGCAGACACATCTAAATAAGAAAATGCAGACTATCTTTATGCCTAATTTAGCTTACAAAGACTTTATTGTCCCTCATTCCAGTTTAAAATCCATCAAATGTTTCTCGATGTCCAGATAAAATCCTGCTCTCATTATGGGATGTTGTATCCGTGGCTGAGCATCCTGACGCCTGTCCACCAGGAGGACCTGCACAAACTTCAGGTGTGTCCTGATATATTTCTCTCTTTCTGACAAGCGACATCATTAAATGATTCATATCAAGATCCTCGAGGAAGAGCAGGCAGATCAGTTGAAGTAAAGACCTAGTTTAACCTCAGCGCAGGAGATAATTCCTTAAGAGTTCACCCAAAAAATTACAAATCAGTCTTCATTTACTCAGCCTGATGTCATTGGCTATGTCTTTCTCATGTGGAACACGATAGAAGATATTTTGTTGAATATTGGCATCCAGTTGGTACATTTATTGCTCTCCTCTCTGTGTGCAGTCTCTGCTGCGCGGCCCGACACTGGAGGTCTCGTCCATCTTGCCTCTGCTGCAGCAACTGTCCGACTCTGACAGCACTGGTCTCAGTGTGCATGTGCTCTGTGCCACCAAACTGGGCCAACACGAGATATCCATCGACAGACTCCTAGACCAATGTCTGCAGGCCATCATCAGCTACGCCAACCATGAGCTATAGAACGACAAACTGGTAACACACTTAACCGCTCCAGTGATAAGGTATAAGGCTTCTAGCTACACATGCTCAATTTGTGCACTGCATTCTCAATGTCCTAACATAAATGCAAATCTTTAGAAGGGTTTGGAATCAGAGGTGACGTGACACAATAAATGGTGTCTCTGTTAATCATTTCTCTTCGCCGGCCGCTCTCTCGTCAGTCTCTGTGGTGGCAGAAGCTTTTCCCTGAGGTCTGGGACAGGATAAGAGCAACAGGAAATGATAACACCATCCTCCTCTCAGCGCTCAAAGGTAGCAGTCGTTTTATGCTTCTGTATGTCCGAACACAACTGGATGAATTTGGCTGCTCGTGGAAACGCTGTCTTTTTTCTTTCACAGAAACTCTGGTTGTGGCGGCCAAGGAGTTCCTGGACTTGCTGCCGGATGATGGAACAGCTCGTTTCTTCCTGCCACATCTACTCGAATGCAGCCAATGAAATCTCATGATATTTAGCATTTATTTTAGACAATCAGTGAATCAACACTACTGCTGCTTAGAATAGTGATAGCCAAAAAAATAGTTGAATAGTGAGCATGAACTGATCAGAAGTACGTGTTACAATCATTAATATAGTCTGGAATGCTATAAGTTTACTTTAAAAAAAACAACAACAAAAAGTACTCTCCTTATTATCAGAACAAATATAAATTACAAAATATATTCTGACAAATACAGACTACAAAATACATTCTGATATATATATATATATATATATATATATATATTAGGCTTGTACGGTTTTTGTTTGAATGTTTGTCAAATATTTGTGTGCACATTACCCATAATGCAGCTGTCATCTCATTTCATCTCATTTCTCAGAATGAACATTATAAAGTGTCCTTTTTAGTTTTTTTATTAAATTATATTCAAATACAGAATCTTATGTGTAGCTCGTTTTGTAAACATTATTGTATACTGTGTATATTTGTTATATTTTAAAGCTACAGTAACAAAATTCATGTCTTTCTTTTACTATTTTCTTACTGAGTCAACCCTATTTAATGTCTTCTTTCCTGATCTTATTGTGCAAAAAAGAAAAAAAAGACTTCTTTAATTTGATTAGATGGTGAAGGTTATGAAGTAAAATAATTTTGAATGCCATGTTGATTTCAATAGTATTTTTAAGCAAGACAGGAATGTTTTTCTGCTCTTTCGCAAACACAAAGTAATTCAAATAACTACAAGTGTTTATTTAGAAAAATCATGGGCAAGAATTAACACAAACTTCCTTTTACAGGCATATGGAATTTCAACCACTACCAAACAAACCCAGGAAGCCCCTCCTTTTTCCTAAAAAAATAAAGAAAATTACATTATTTAGTTTGTGTAGTTGGTAAAGTATGCCCATTTAATAAATCACGAAACAAACATTTGTGTAACTGGGCTTGCATGTGACAACATGCCCCGCTCTCACTTTATGTATTAAAGAGCTGGAGTGTAAGCTTTGCATAACAGGGTAGTAAAACATGTTATTCTTTCTTGTACATCCAATTACTAAATCTCATAAACGTGGCAACTCACCATCTTTCTCAAGTACGGTGTATGTGGTCTCCATTCCGGCCTGGATGTGGTCGGTGACGTGACAGTGCAGGAGCCAGGTGCCAGAATACAGCGGACGCATGGTGACTGTCTGGAACGTCCCGGGGAACAGATCAAACACGTCTGCTCGATGTGTGCCGCTGACCTGCGGGAAAAGCCCATGGTCATCACACTGATGCTCTAGAAGATTTTTTTACATGTGTGAAAATGTGAGTGGGATGGATGGATGACCTTGTAGTCAAAGCTATGGCCGTGGAAGTGTGCAGTGTGTATGTCCACCTCGTTTCCCATTCCCATCAGATACCAGTACACTTTATCTCCAACCTTCATGTTCAGGCCTTTAAGATTGCCGTAGACTAAACCATTGATTCCTGTGATGAACAACGGAATAACCACTAGTTTATCATCAACACATCAGGCCTATCTTAACATATTGGCCATTTTACACTAGAGCTTTTGGTGAATAATAATAACAGGAATGTTGCTTATATTTTAATGCTGAGGCAATGATATTTTAATTAAGAAAGGACATTTTACAGAGTGTGTTTAACAGTACTAAAAGTGCTAGAACCACTCTATGAGAAGTTCTCAATTATTTGAGAATTAAAATGCAGTCTTACTAACTGTCTGACATGTCCTCATTCTCAAAAACCATGACCAAAATTATGCAACCCAGAGACATTGAACTCACCATGCATCTTGTTGCTTTCGATAAACTCTTCATCCTCCTTCAGTGCATTGGGAGGGTTTTTAACTTGAGCTTTTATGTTGTCATCCAGATACCAAGATTCATTCTCATCAAAGACCACGAAGAGCAGAGCGAACTCCTCGATCTCTTTCTTCAGCCCCAGTGTACGTGCCAGGCTCTTCTTGCAGATGACCAGCGGACCGATTAAGCCACTGTACATGTCCTGCATGAGAAGACAGATCTCATCAGACTAGACCGATCAGATAGACTCTGGCTGCTTTCCAAAACTTCTACAGATGTAAGTGTGTTACCTTCTAAGACACCTTTTTTGGACCAAATTCTAAGGCAGCGTCACATTTGCACTGAATGCATTTCAATGAAAATAAATTATCCAAAATGGTGGACGAGTCAAGAGAAATGTTGGTGAACTACATTTCATATACTACCGAAAAAAAGTAAAACAAATGCATTCAGTTCATTTAAACTGGCCCGTTTTATATTTTGTGTACTCTCAGCTATCATGCTTTTAGCTTAACAATATGCTAACATCAAACTCTGTTGAAAACAACTGTGACTGAAGTCTCCTTTGCACTTCGAAGGCAGAGTATTAATTTCAGGATACTACACACAACCCGATCAAATAAAAAAAGGCGCATTGTTGGCGCATTGATTACCATTTGTATAACCACAGATTTACTACAAATACCATGGTTAAACTATGGTTAGTGTAGCAAAGCCATGATTAATTTGTGGTTACCATGGTTTAACTGTAGTAACCATGTTTTTTTTGTTTTAGTTGTAGTAAAGCCATGGTTTGTTTGTTTGTTTGTTTTCTCTAAATTTTTTGTTGCAATCTCTAAATAAAAATTACACAGTAATAACTTTCAGACAAACAATGACTAACAACAACAAAGCCTCTTGCTAATTAGTCTGCAGAACCAAACTCTAATTCAAGTAAATGCACTTTACATTTTAGTTTAAAATAACCTAATGACGGAGACCGTCTGAGATGTAGAGGTAACTTATTCCAGCGCTTCGGAGCTGCTACTGCAAATGCCCGGTCACCACTCAATTTCAATCTAGTCCTTGGAATGTCTAGGATAATTTGATTTGCTGATCTGAGAGACCTGGATGGTTTGTATATACCACTAAATATGGTGGGGTCAAATTATGAAATGCTTTATATACAACAATCATTATTTTAAAATCAATTGTGTACTGCACTGGCAACCACTGAAGTGATGCTAAAATCGGTGTCACGTGCTGTTTTTTACAAGTACCTGTTAAAAGCCCAGCAGCCGCATTTTTAACCAATTGAAGATGATTTAACAATACTTGGCTAATACCCACATACAGTGAGTTACAGTAATCTAGTTTTACAGAACTAAAAGCATGAATAATCCTTTCAAAATCACTGGAGGACAGAAACGGTTTAACCTTTGCTATTGATCTTAAATAGAAGAAGATTTGAGTTGATCTGTTTATCAAATTTCAAAGAACTATCAAATTGGACACCAAGGTTCTTCACCACAGATTTACAGAAGGGAGCTAAATTGCCCAAGTCAAAAGAGTTTTGGGTGGCAGGAGCCCCGAACCAGATTATTTCAGTTTTGCTTTCATTCAAATTCAGATAATTTTGTGACATCCAAGATTTAACTTCATGTAAACAACTCAAAAATGACTCAAAAGAGCTTTTATCCTGTTTCTGCAAAGGTAGATACACCTGAGTGTCATCTGCGTAACAATTAAAAGATACTCCATGCTTATGAAATATATAACCTAAGGGTAACATATATAATGAAAACAAAACTGGGCAGAGAATGGATCCTTGTGGAACTCCACTAGACAATGAGGCCGTTTTAGAGTAATGTTGGCCAAAATGGACTGAAAACGTCCTATTAAAAAGAAAGGATTTGAACCACTCAAGTGCCATACCCTACATATAAGATGGAAATGTACTAATGAGATGAAATGAATTTATATGAATTTGCCACCAATTTGCCAAAAGCTAAAATAGCTATGAATTGCCATAAGACGGAAAGCAAGATCATTAGGTTTTAGGAAACATCACACTTGTTTTGAACAAGGTCCCATGACCTAGTTTCACTTGGTGAGAAAGGTACCTTGATAACATCTACGGTGGAGTAATATGCTCCAACACTGCATTCCTCCTGCTCTTCTGTCGGCCCAGAATTCTTTGGGAGGTACCAGGTATAGGTCTGAGTTTCACCTTGAGTAAACAATACATGCATTTAGACTTAATAAACAATATGAATTGTCTAATATTCAACTGTCAGATCTTACCTGGACGTGTCAAGGCCACCTGAGGTCTGTCAGTTTTAACTCCATGGGCGTGTATGGAGTACGGCCTCTTAGCCATGTTCTTAAACATAATCTTCACTTTTTCTCCCACTTTACCGTGGATCATGGGTCCTGAGATGAGCATATTTTGAAGGTTAACAAACATATACACCAAATTATAGTCAACCATCAATGTACAGCATATTCTATAAATATGTACCCATAATTCCCAAGTGTTCCATATCAGCAGATCTTTCCTTGGGTTTGGTGAAGGTTTCATCAGTGTACTCTCTGTACAGCACCTTCTTATATTTTGAACCAATGAATTTGCCTTCTTTCTTGAGGAATTCATTGCCTGGACTGAATTTATCAAAATAAATACAATTTAGAACTTGCGTGTAATTCAAACACAAGCACACACACACACACACACACACATACACACAAAACAATTCTCTTTTCATAGATATTACCTGACTAGTCTTTGTATATTGAATTTAGACCAAAACTACACTACACAACAAACTAAGCTACACTTAAAACTTAGTTGGACACTTTACTTAGTTGGGATTTGGTGTCACCGACGCATTTATTCGCTGATAATCTTGCCTTTCACCATAAATCTCAAATCTCAATTCTCATCCACATCTGTATGTTGATGCTTGACATATAAACCATGTTTGGTGTCAATGATGCTAACCACCACTTGTGTTCATTGTGTATCTTTGCAAATGGGATTCATGAGTTCTGGTGAAGGACTTGGAATACCTGTCTTTCAGACTATGGTACATCTGTTCCTCCCATGTGCGGGTGGGTGAATAGTCCCAGTCCATCTCAACTGCAGCGATGTAATACTTCTTCTGGTGTAGCATCGTCTCAGACTGACGGTTCCAGAAGCGGCACTTCTCCACGGTGTAGTTGGCTCTCATGCCTCCATGATAATGATCTGTGGTTTTACATCCCACCTCAAACTGTCCTGCAGACGCCACAGGTTACATCATCAGAACAGCACAATATGTGTACAACTCTGATGTTTATTCTTAAATGCACAATTTATGTGATCATGTAAGTGATGCTGATTTTGCTGTTTTAAGCATAGATTTAACAATGTTCAGTGAGGTTCAAAAGATATTTTGAAGAATTTTCAATTTGGTCCACTGACTTTGTATGGACAAAAATATTTTTCAAAATAAAATCTTTTTCCGCAGAAGAAATGCATACAGATTTGGAACAGCATTGGTTAAACATGTCAGCTGATCAAAATGAGAATTTAACTCACTGTTTTAAGTTGATTCAAATACCATGGTATTATAATAAGACTTTAAATGTGGCACATAGTTGTTCTTTGTCACAGCGAGATCAAAGAGAGAAGGGGTGGGACTGTACCCATGCTGTCAGGCTCCATAATGACAGTGTGAGAGATATGAGGAAACACGTTGATGGTGTCTCTCCTGGTGTCTTTGTAGAGGAACCGGTTGCCCTCAAAGTAAAGTCCATGGATGTCAACCTCTGATCCTAGTCCGGACAGATGCCAGGACACCTTATCACCTTTACACATACTCAAGCCCTTCAGATTCCCATACATGTATCCATTGAGTGCTGTGAATGAAAAACAAATATTAGCACACAAAAAATGGTTTGTGTGCTGCAGAAATGCAAAAATGTTTTCTTAAGGAGTGTGACTAAGGCTTACAGTGCATTTTATTGGACTCTTGAAAATCTTCATCTTCTCTATTTACAGATTTAGGCTGTTTTGCGAATCTGTTGATGTTGTCATCCAAATACCAGCTCAGGTTCTCGTCAAACACAGTTGCAAGAAGGTGGAACTCTTTCTCCACGTTTTTCTTGGATGGAAAAAATATATATTGGCAAAGCTCTACACATTTTACAAATGTGAAAATGCTCAGCATCCTCGTCCCGCACCTGCTTTCCTGATTTGATGGTTTTGGGCTTGCAGATCAGAAGAGGTCCAACCAGCCCAGAGTTGGTGTCTCTAATGGGATCCACGGCTGAGTAGTACATGTAGGTGATGCAGTCTGAATCTTTTTCGGTCGGTCCTCCATCCTTAGGAACCACCCACTCATACTGGTAGGTGGTGTCAGGTCGGACCAATGCAGCAGGAAGTGGCTCGACCACTCCTGAAATAGATGAACAACATACAACTTCAACATTTCTACATTCAGTGAGTTTTTTTTTTTTTAATTCTTATTTTTATTTTTTGCCTTATAAATAATATGAAAGACAAGACTTGATTTTACCCAAGAATTACCAAGATGGATTCAGAGCTGAATGGGGACACTTAATATTTGTCAATATTGTCGGCTTGATTGCACAGACACTATTGGAAGAGAACTGAACTGAGCTGGACGATGATATCACTGAATCAATGATGCCTTTAACTGGAAAAAACTAAACTGTTTACTACTGTCCTCTTTTTAGAGCTGCGTTAAAGCAAAGTTGAATTGTGTTTGCATTATCAAAACATTATTTTCCTGTTTAACACTGTAAAGCTGCCTTGACACCATCTGTATTGTATAAAGCGCTGTATAAATAAAGGTGACTTGACTTGATTTGACTTGGATAGTGCAAGGTTGTCCAGTCCTGCTCCTGGAAGGTCAATGTCCTGTAAAGTTCAGCTCCAACCAGAGCCAACACACATTCCTAGAAGTTTCTAATGATCCTAAAGACCATAGTTGGAAGGTTTTGGTTGTGTTTAATTCGAATGTTAGGATTCAAGATAAACACTGCAATGCAGGTGCAGGATTTGACACCCATGGGATAGTGAATCATGAAACACCACCAGTACCTATTTTTAAAGGGCTTTTTGACCGGAATAAGAAAGAATCCCTGCAACCCTACATATTGGTTTAGAAAATGGATGGATCAATAGCTAGTGAATGGATTATGAAGACTTTTTTTCATATAGAGTAATGGAACTGTGAATTGTTCACAATGAGACCAGAAACAAGTATTAAGGAAGCGAATAGGGTGAACTTGATTCAGTTTTCCCCTTTGTTTGTTCTCGGTAAAGCAAGTCATGCGTTCACTATCACCCAGATAATTCAGAGAGGGAACTTTGGTCTCTCATGGATTTGGACTGATTTGTTGAGTCCAGCCAGGACTGGAAAATACACTTTTGCGCAATGATCCCTGGCCTTGATTCAATATTAGACTTAGTAGACAACAGTCTGGGTTTGCTTATCCCTTCATTTCCAGATCTTTCTGTATATCAGTGAGGTCTTTTTCTTACTTGCTTCTTTCTTGAGTTCACGAAGCTTCTTGGCAGTGTATGACTCTGCATAGAAAAAAAAGAATGGAAAAGAATGATATTAAGTTTAAATCTGTCATACATTTTTATATATTTATTCAAAGAGGTTTGTTCTGTACCTTCCAGGACGTTGTGGTAGAGAGTTCCGTCCATTTCTATGTTATATTGTACTCCGTGAGGTTGGATACTGTAGGGCCTGCTTGCTTTATTTCTAAATGTTACTTTAATTGTGTCCTCTTCCTCTGCTCTGATGATTGGACCTAAAAAACATCCCATAAACACTAATTTATACTTTTAATAATCTCATAACAATCAAAGCTGTCACAAATTCAATACAAATACAATCTGCAAATCACTGCTTTTCATTCTGCTCTGTCGACAACATTTGTTTATCTATAGAAACTGCTTTATAATTACCCAGAATTCCCAGATGCTGCTCCTCAGGGGTCCTCTCTTTGCGTTTGGAGAATGTGTCGTCAGTATATTCCACATATTGGACCTTCTTGTATTTGCCCCCAATGCGATCATTGCGGTTTTCAAAGAAAGTGTCAGATACACTGTGGATATTCAGAGACACACGCTCAAATGTAAGGACAAAAGGACATTCCCTTTGACTTTAATATGTCTCTCAGTATAGAGATTAAAATCATATTTTTACCTGTCATCAGCTAGTTTCTTCCCTGAATACTGGTTTATGCCCGTTGGCCCATAATCCCAAATGATTTCCTCAGCAGCAATGTAATACTGTCTCACTTCTCCAAACGGTCTGGGTTTATGTACATTTGGGAAACACTTCTTAATCTCAAAAATGGCTTGCATGCCAGCTAAAAGTGGGGAGAAATGTCATTAAATGCAACACAGCAATTAGAACAATTTGTGCATTCATATTGTCAGATCTGGCATTTCTGTACCTTCCAGATGATCATTGACCTGGCAGCTGAGGAGCCACTGGCCGGGATTATCTGCCACCATCTCTACATTAACAAAAGTAGCCGGGAACAGACTGACGGTGTCAACATGGTGCCGTTTGTCCGTCAGGATCTGTCCATGGAAGAAGGCTGAGTGGAGGTCCACCTCATTCCCCATCCCAAACAAGTGCCAGTGGATCTTATTGCCCATGCACATACTGAGGTCCGGCAGGTTGCCGTAGACATACCCGTTGATAGCTACAGTAAAGTTCAGAAAGGAAGTTGAGATTTCAGACTATTTTTAATAAATAGTAGTACGTAGGATATACTCTACAGTATACTAGTATTCTAGCTAATTCATAAAATGTGCCTAGAACAGGGTTTGATCTGATGGCCTGTTCACAGTTCATGCTATCATTGTGACATTATTCTAGGACATTATTACTTAACTCACAGTGCATTTTATTGCTTTCCTGGAAGCCTTCATCGTCTTTGTTGACTTTGGCAGGAGCTGAGCAGTAGGTCTTGATATTTTCATCCAGGTACCAGCTGAGGTTCTCGTCAGACACCGTGAACATGAGGGCGTAAAGATAGTCAGCTGTCTTGTCCCCATGCACATCTAGAGAGCCTGAGAATTGCACAAACAACAAAGAATCATTCATTGTTTGTGGACTGTATCAGAACTTGAAGTGTGTTCATTACAGTATACAATGACTTTCATGGCGGTCAACTTTTTTATAAGAATTTTTGTCAATAATTTTAAAGTACATAATCATTTGAGTCATCATTTGCATTCCAAATTGTCACTGTGTAGCAGCTAGCCAGATGTTTAGAACAGACTTATCTTAAGTTCCCTTTCATGGGAACTTCGAACTGCATCCTCTAGGGGTCGCTATGGGGAACGCCTCGTCGTGACCCGTGTCTGAAGCATACATTGAAAAAACAATAACTCGTTGGCCGGCGACAGCCATGACGTCACTACCGGTGCGACTATAGTATAAATAGGTGCCGGGAACACACATCATTCTCTTCTTCATCTTCATTGACTGTTTTGTTTGAAACTTGCATTTCTGTAGTAAGAGCGACCTATTCATCTCATTATATTGAGCACTAGCAAAGCGTTTAAGGATGTGTGCATCAGTGTTGACTAGTGTTGCTTTCAACAAAAATTATGACTAAATATAGTCGTCAACGAACCTTTATCACGTGACGAAAACGAGACGAGACGAGACGTAAATGCTGGTCATGTGACGATGACGATAATTAAATGTACAATGCAATATCGTTGACGAAATGTGGCTTACAAAATAAAAACTATGCTAAAATGTCTCTTCATTTTCGTTGACCAAAATGAGACGAAACGAAATGTTATAACGTTATTTCGTCTCGTTATTATTATTATTTTGCAGTATTTCTGTTTCCTGTGTCTCACTTCAGGGACTGCATCAGGTCGCAGTGCGCAGACGCAGGCGACGTCACTTCCCCAAGCCCCACTCGCGGAATTATTTAGAGCAGTGTTTCCCAACCGGGGTGCCCCGTCTGTCGAGAGCAGGGGTGCCGTGTAAAAAATCATTTTATATATTTTTAAATTGCTAAAATGTTCAAAAAAGCAGCTATTATATAATATCCATTTCTAATGCCGCCAATAATTAGAGATGCACAGAAATTCAGGCTGTCGAAAATAAGTTCACCGCTCAGGATTCACTTGTGTGTGTGTGTGTGTGTGCGTGTGTGTTATCCCGCTCTATGCGTGTGTGTATTATCCATAGACTGTATGGTATTATCCCACTCTGTGTGTGCGCTATCCCGCTCTATGCGCGTGTGTGCTCCGCTCAGTCGCTCGCGGCCCATGTGACTGCTCCACTCATATACCGTTCATGCTCATCGGAACAGCAAAGTTCACTCAAAAATCAAGCTGGAAGGGAATGAGCTCGTGGGGATCGCAGGTGGATCTGGCCGATGAGTTTGAAGGGGGGTTTCCCTTTCGCGATCGTCGGCTGTGCACGAGAGTGAGCCGCTGGAGGATGATGTTATTTCATTAACATTGTCTGATTCAGGGGCCAGTGCTCTGCTGGGATCAGCCCAGCAAAAGCAGGAAATGTCTGAGGAGGGCAAAGAAGCTGAGGCTGAGCCTTCCCAATCCTCCTGTCCTGCATATGATGAGCGTTTGGAAATTATGGATCGCGCCAAGGCGAGGCTTTACTTGCCGTGAAGCGGGTGAAGAAAGTGACGTCGCGAGTATCTCGATGAACGTTATTTTTCTGGCCATAACCCTCCAGCTCAGGTGAGCCTTCCTTTCTTCCTGTTTTCCATATAAAGATTGAGAAGGAATGGAAGAGGCCGTTTTTTCCTCATGCATCCATCGATTCCAGCATACGAGTTATGCCAACATCGTTGCGATGCGCGAAAGCAGTTATGAGAAGATGCCCCTATAAAGAGATGCTGACCAGCTATCGCTCTATGGGTGAGACGTCCTCTAAGACTCCCCTCCTTGACATCTCGCTCGGATGCCAGGGCATACGCAGCAGCAGCAGGTCGGGCTGTCGCTTCATTGCACATGATGGTGATGCTCCAAGCATATCAGGCTGACCTGCTGAAAGACCGGGATAGTGGGCTTCACGAAGTCCAGGTCTGAGCCCGAACAACCCAGGGGTCCTAGCCCGTCTCGGTTTGAGGATCAGAGACTGGCTCAGAACGCTAGTGTCACGGCTCGCGCTCCTCCCCTGCCCTCGGGTAGGGGTAGGAACAATCGCGGGTCAAAGGAAGGTAAGTAAAAAATCTAAGCGATGTCATCCAGACAGGGCGTCAGCGCTTTTGTCCGGATCAGAGTGATACCTCAGTATCTACTCATTTCCTTCGGGGGTCTTACATCTGCCCTTATCTTCACCTTCCTAATTCCCCTGTAACCACCATCTCTCCACCTGACCGAGGTTAGGTGGGAAATTTCCTGCATTATAGTCTCCTATGCTGGACCTATTAGGTTTGGTTGGTTATATGGCTTCATAGTGACCGTCTTACTGATGGTCCGGTCTAGAGACTTCTTCGGACAGTGCTCCAACACGGGGGAACCATGGTGGGTGAGTACGATCCATGTCTAAATATATGTATATATAAATATATATATGTGTGTGTATAAACTAATGAGCTGGTGGTTGTGTGTATAACCCTTCTGCTAGTTTCTTTGCAGTGTTTCCTGGGACCTGTGTGTTTCTGTCCCTTTTCTAGGGTAGGTCCTCGATGAGCATCCCCTCTGCTGGGTTCAGAAACCGGGTACTCGATTTGCAGTGTTATTTCACTCGTCGATATATGTCCAGACGGTAGGAAAATCCTCTAGGTTTCTTGCCATGCTGCGGACGCAAGCTTCAGACGAAGAAGTGAATGATGTGTGCTCCCGGCGCCTATTTATACTATAGTCGCACCGGTAGTGACGTCATGGCTGTCGCCGGCCAACGAGTTAGTGTTTTTCAATGTATGCTTCAGACACGGGTCACGACGAGGCATTCCCCATAGCGACCCCTAGAGGACGCAGTGTCTCGTTCCCTACTCAGGGAACCATGGTTACATAAGTAACCTGAGACGTGTTTTGTTAAATGGGCTAGGTTCCTGAAACCCTGATTGAAAAGTCTGTTCAAATGCTCATTGCGTAATATGCATAAAACTTATTATTCTCTTTACAACCAAGTCTTAACAGAAAGTTTCGGATCTAATAGTGACACATATTGACAGATATCAGATCTATATTGATAAAAAAATCTGATAAAACTTTTTGACTCCTCCCTGAGTTTTTTCCCTAAGTGGTCAGACAAAAGTGCTTTTAAACCCATAAATTCTTTCATTAATTCATGAATTCTTCTTTTTCACATTAATTATTCTTATTTGTGTTTAATCATATTTGAAGTGGAACTACATTTCTAAGTGGATGAATGTCCAGTTATTTGTCACTGCTGTAAATTCTTTGTGTATCATATGAAAATCACTGTGTTAATTGGTTTCCATTTTCATGAAATGGAAAATAGCTCATGTCACATATAAAGTATATATCCATATTAAAGTTGCTTGTATTTGAACCCACAACATTACTGAAAGATCCTGACATTTGAACCTTGACGTGAAGAAAAAGGTTTGTACCTTTTTTACATATAACGAGAGGTCCAATGAGACCTGAGGCGATGTCTTTGGGGGCGTTAACATGCGAGTGGTATATTCTGGTCAGGCAGTTAGTGTCATCTTTTCCAGGAGTATGGGAAGCCGATAGCGTCCAAATATAGGTGAACGACTTTTCAGGGGCCACTGAATCATCAGCTTTCTCCACCTTTTCTGACGAGTCGGGATATAGTGCTCCTGGAGAGAAATCCCATGATAAATAATTTATGAGCAAGAGTATGTGATCAAAGGAATCCAAACACTTATTTGACATCACCTTCATTGGACTTGTTGTAACTGAGGCCGTGTGCATGGATGGAGTACGCTCGTTTGGCCATGTTCTTCAGGTGCACAATAACTATGTCATCTTCTTCTGCACTAATGAGGGGTCCGAGGTAGCCCAACCACTTGGGTTTTTCTATCTCCTGCCTGTAGGTGGCGTCAGTATATTGCAGGTACACTGCTTTCTTATACACCCGCCCGATTCGCTGCTCTCCCTTCTCCAGAAACACCCGTGCTTCTCTGTCAAACACCAAAACATAATTTTCCATTTAGTTTTTACATGCACTGAAGTAATAACGTTATTACTTAGGGTTAAGTGTTTGTTGAAGATCCAGACTCTAAAGCTGCATTCGCACTGACAACTAAAATATCTGCAGAAACAAAGCAACTGGAGCTCATTCATTTTCATTGTTGAAATCATTCATTTTCAATGTACGGCAAATAAAAAAAAAATTGAATAATAGGCAGGAGCAATATACAAGTGAAATTGTCATTAAACTTCCAAAGAAGTACAATAATCAGTTCTAAATAGCAACTAGAGTGCATTTAAAATGAATAAATGTTTACTAAAATGTTATAAGCTATTTTCTTGCAACTCATAACTCAGTTTTGTTCAGTGTTTGTACTCACTCATCTTCTTTTATGGTTTTGTTCTGAATCAGATTTATACCACTAGGAGCATAATCCCACTGAATCTCCTTAATGGCCAAAAAATATTCCCTTGTGATAGAAGACACGATTCCAGCACAACACAAAACCCCGAGTAGCATCCACTGCAGCCCCTTCATTTTGGATCCCTAGGATTTGACTATCAAAATGGAGCAGATGCTTCACCTCTTTAAATGATGAAGGGTGACAGAAGTCAGCCAATCACAACAGACCTGGAGAGGGTAAGTTGACTTAGACAAACACACAGCTGGCGGTCTGGAAAATACATGACTCCATGAATTTACTGGCAGTATGTGACCCGATGAACTCTAGGAAACTCCTGTATGTCAGAAAACCCTGTGTCAGTTTTGTTGGCAATCATCAACCATCTGTCTGATAAAGCTTGTCCCTGAGTCGGTGTAATATCTCCCACTGGGATGCTTTGAATTAGTTTTGAGACATTATGTTGTCTTGGTTGGACAATTTATAGATACAATACCAGCCAAGCAAACAAAATATTATATGAACTGGATAAGATTTGTAAAGAAAAGTAGTCACCCCATTTCTTGAGTGTGTTTGTGCATGATTGACGTGGGAAACACTGCTGACCAGAAAAACCCAACTTGTATGCATTACGTAAAAATCAATAGGGTTTGGGGTATTTGTCTCATGTTGAGTTGAGAAATGTTTGATTATTGGGACTTGACAACTCAGCAGTTGAAATGCTTTAAAGGTGACATATCATGCCCCTTTTTGCAATATGTAATACTGTATAAGTCTCTGGTGTCCCCAGAATGTGTCTGTGAAGTTTCAGCTCAAAATACTCCACAGATCATTTATTATATCATTTTGAAAATGCCTATTTTGAGTGGAAGTAGAAGCAAGCTGTTTTTCGGGCCTGTGTCTTTAAATGCAAATTAGCTGCTGCTCCCCGCCCCCTTTTCCAGAATAGAGCTGTGCCATTACAGCTCGGACCGGCTAAAACATCTCTTTTGGTTCTGATTTTCATGTTTATCATGCTGAAATCGTGTTTTAAACCATATTAGTTTAAACTTCTGATATATGGTTTTCTGAGCGCACACATCCGAAGCACACGCACAGAAAGCAGCTGTCACAGCATGTGAGTACTAAACTAAGTTCTCATTCACACACAAGTTTACATTAAAAACACACGAGTTACAAAAACAGTGGGTTATGTCTGTGAAGGTAAACAGCTGGGAAATAAATTGCATGTTTATTTTAGATCTGTGTGGCAGCAGCAATATACAGGAGCCTAAATAAATCAGTAAAGGCACTGCTCTGTGGGCTCCTCTGAGGCTGGGACTGTAAACAGTGTTCTGTGCTCATCTGTGCAGACAAAGACAGAACAGTTAGCATGTTTTTCCTTAAACTTTCACCATGGCATTAGAGCTGGTACAACGTTGTCCCTTGCGAAATCAAAATGACGGCGCTTTGAGTGGAAGATTACAGATTAAGGGGCGGTAATATTATAATGAGATCCCTTTGCCACATCACCAAGGGAGCGAAATCAGACGCGCTCGTTTTCTCAGACGCTTGCAAAAAAAGGCTTACCAAAACAAAGTTACTGAGTTAAACTTTTTCACGTTTCCTTGGTTGGTAGATGCACCAGGGACCTGATTATAGCACTTAAAACCTGGAAAAGTAAGATTTTCATGATATGTCACCTTTAAAACTCAATTTAAATGCACTGGGACAAATCATTTTTAAATAATAAATCAAGCTATGCTATGCTAATATTTGTTGACAAGTCATACTTCACTACTCATAAACAGGAGAGATAGGGCGAAAGTCAAGAATTGGCCCCAGTGCTGTTTGTACAGAATTACAAACAGATAAAAAGATTTGTTGACTTTGCAACTTACAATAAAGTCAACATATAAACCTAACATTTTCAGCAACATGAAGTCAGCTAAAAGGTCTCACCCACTACACTATGCCAAAGAAATTTCAGGAATGATTATGAGGAATAAAATGAGTGAAATGTAGCCATCTAGGAAAGGCTGCAAAAGCTATTGTAAAGGTTGTGGGACTCCGAAGAACCACAGTGACAACCACAAATCTCTAAATGGATAAAACTTGTACCACAATTGGCTGACTTAACAAAATTCCTCTAAAAGCATATCAACATCTCATCCAGGAAGCCATAAAAGAGCCAAGGACAACATCCATGGGACTGCAGGAATCTTTCACAGCAACAGAGGTCAGTGTTCACAACTCCACATCACAAAGACATGCCAGAAGTGGCATCCCATGGAAGAGTGACAAGGTGAAACCCACTGCTAATCCAGAAGAACAAGTCAAATCAAATTGATTTGTATAGCGCTTTTCACAATACACATTGTTTCAAAGCCGCTTTACAGAAAATCAGAATGTTCATGTTTAGAATATCTTCATATCTTCATTCCATATTAAGGCTTATCAAAATGTTCCCAAAACACACCTTGATGATCCTCAAAACCTTTGAGAGAATGTTCTTTTAGTCAAAAGTGGAGCAGGAGGTCTTTCTGTGTGGAGTTTGTATCTTCTCCCCTCGCTGGTGCAGGTTTTCTGTGAGTGCTCTGGTTTCCTCCACAATCTAAATTGTGCCTATGGCCTGAAGCGCTGGAATAGGCTCTAACATCCCTGTGAGCCTAAGTTGATTGGAAGATGGATGGGTGAATTCTGTACTCTACCAGAAAATACTGACGAAAATGTGAAGCACAATGATCCCAAGCAAAGGAGTAAATACACCCCTGAATTTCTAGTTGAACCTGAACCTGATTGAGATGCTGTGGCAGGACTTTATACTACACTGTACAGTTCATGCTGTAAAACATTGGTCTCAAACTCAATTCCTGGAGGACCACAGCTCTGCACAGTTTAGCTCCAACCCTAATCAAACACACATAATCCAGATAATCAAGCTCTTCAGGATCACTAGAAACTTCCAAGCAGGTGTGATTTGGAGCTAAACTTTTCTTCCAGGATTTGAGTTTGAGACCACTGTTGTAAAACCTCCAGTGGTGCTGAGCGAAAGCAGTTCTGCAAAGAAGAGTGGGCCAAAATGCCACCTCAGCTATGTGAACCTCTTGTTCTCTAATGCATTTGGTTGAGAATTTTTGCTACTAAAGTTGGCTTGACCATTTATTAAGTTAATAGGACAATATGGATGTATTATAGAGATTGTATACTAAGAAAAATACAAGAAATCACAAATAAATTTCACAGCTCTGTAGCTAAAGAGTTTATGCTCACATACTTATGTAGCTTATGTTGGGCCAGAAATCTGCATGTTCTCAATTTAGGTACCAAGAGGATTTGGGCAAGATCTACAGTGTGACACAGATTTATGTTCCAGGGATTATTGCTGAGTTTTACATTATCCAGCATTCCCAGGGGATTTTTGCCCTTTTCTTATATCGTAATTGTGAAAACCACCAAAATGTGAAATTACACACACAATTAACAAACAAAAAAAAAGTAGTCTAAAACGAGACCTATTTATTCATTGATGGGAATATTTAAAACATCTTTTATAGGTATATAAAACAACATTCATCATCTGTACTTCTATCACTCTCAATATTTAAATAATTTACAAAACAACTTCCTGTACAAAACGAACAGAACTCACAAAAAATACATTTATATTTTAGCAAAATGCACATTGCAGGTAGTGTACAATGCAAATGTTTGTTTTATACAGAAAACATGCACTGCTAAAACAAACTCGGCCGGTGTGGTGTGGAAATGTGCTGATGCATTCAGCTCAAACGTGGTGACTTAGTGTTGACATTTTCATTCAAATGACGTTCATGGCGTCGTGATGGCTCAGCGGCTCTGCTGCAGATGAGCAGTTCTTTTTCTCAATGACTGAGGCTGGGAAAACGCTCCGTCCTCAAGCGTTTAGACTGTACTCCTGTTTGTAGCAGCATGGCCGGCACACTGCGTTAACCAGTCCGCTGACGAGCTGCAGGAAACAGAGAAGGAACTCCAGGGTGCTGAGACCCAACAGGATGGACAGCAGCGTCACATTCCACTCCACAATGTGTGCCGGCTGAATGCATTCAGACCACTTCTCTCGAGCAAACAGATACCTGAACAAACGGAGGAAAATAGTTCAAGACTTGTTTCTTATGAAGTCACCATCAAAGCAGTTTCAAAAGAAAAAAATGAGCTCATACCTTCCGCCATCATTCTCAAAAGGAGACATCCATCCCATCTGAGTGAAGCAATACGGCCCCTTCAAGAGCGCCACAGCGGAGATCAGGAAGCAGTATGCAGAGCCGGCTAATCCCAGCAGAGCCGCGAACACCGAACCACACATCTACACACACAAGGTCAAACTGATGAGTCTGGCTGATCTGTGCAACATGTCTCCCTTCCCAACACTCACCGCACAGCTGTCTGTTCCGCAGGAATCCACACACTTCCCCATTCCCAGAAACACGCAGGCCGGTATCAGCATCTGAATGTGGACAATGAGTTTTTAGTACAAGTTAGTTTATGTACAATATTTTATAAATGAGGCCCCAGGTCTGTCCCAGACTCACCCTATATTTAACCCTTCTAATATTTAACCCGTTCGTACAATCTACAAGGGTAGATTGTACGAACAGTTATGAATGAGATTGTACGAATTCAGCACCAATTCACCAAATCGTGAAATACTTTCAAATTGTTTTCAAATTGTTGCTCATTACACACACACACACACACACACACACACAGGTTTGTTTTTATGGTTTATGGGGACTCTCCATAGGCGTAATGGTTTTTATACTGTACAAACTGTATATTCTATTGCCCTACACCAACCCTACCCCTAAACCTACCCCTCACAGGAAAATTTCTGCATTTTTAGATTTTCAAAAAAACTAATTCTGAATTATTTATAAGCCTTTTGAACTACAGGGAAACTGAAAATGTCCTCATAAATCACCTTCTCGTTGTAATATATCTATGTCATACCCATGTTATTATACAAATTTGTGTCCTCATAAACCACATAAACATGCACACTCTCTCACACACACACACACACATGCACGCACGCACACACACGCACGCACGCAGGCACACACACACACTCGCTCACACACACACGCACACACTCTCTCACATGCACGCACGCACACAGACACACACAACTGCACAGACAAGCTTTTGACCTTATCAATACACAACCAAGAATCTTGCACAGTCACACTTCCAATTAACTTTTGTTGTTTTTATATTATGCCTGCTATATTTTCTATACCCTAAACCAAAACCTTACAGTTTTTATACATATTTTTGCATCAAGTTGGTGATTTTTCATTAGCTTAACCCTGACTTTAACCTCTTAAACCAACCCTTAGTAATCTAACCTTAACTTTTATAAATATTTATCATTTTTACATTTGAATTAGGACATTAGTGTGCTTATTCAGTTTTTCCTCATAAAGACGTTGAAGCATCCACAATCCAGAGAGGGTTTTTCAATCCTCCAACATTACTCCACACGTCTGCCCAGAACCAGGACACAAGACAACATTTACAGCAACACAAATCTGATACTCACCACCAAACCACCTCCTCCGATTCCCATGAAGTACCAGACATATTTGGTCACATGCTCATCCTGAATGAAGTTGATCTTTCCATCGGGAAAGAAGAGCAGGACATTTGCCACGATGCAGCAGGTGGCGAGAGGGATGAGGGCAAAACCCAGAGACCTGGCGAAGGCCAGAGAACACATCTTCACACGGAGCAGAGGGAGTGAGTGGAGGCGGCTGTAATCCGGGACAGGAAAGTAGGGTGGAAGGGTTTTAAGAAGCTACCCCCCTCCTCGGCCCCCCATGAGGAGGAGGAGACAGGAAGCATGCTGACATTATACAGTATGACTGGAAACTCTCTGACAGAGTATATGACCGGAAATTTTTATTTGTTTCACTACAAGGTTGACATTGTAATGGACAAAACAGAAAATAGAGACTTATTTCAATATTTTTTTAATAATGTCTTTAATTACAAAACATACAAAAACTAAGATGTTTTGTGGTGAATTTTTTTTTTTTTTTAGCATAGTCAAAGTTGGTATCAGCTATTCATTGTCATGAAATAAATGAACTTTTCCACGACATTCTAATTTATTGAGATGCACCTGTACATACTACGCTTTTAAAGGTTCCAAGGTTTCAAAAAGGAGTTTTCACAGAGATGCCATAGAAGAACCATTTTGGAGCCAGTTTTAATAATCTAACAAACCTTTTTTTCCATAGAGAACCTTTTTGGAAAGGTTCCACTGGTGTTGAAGGTTCTTTTTGGAACCATAGGCACCAATCAAGAACATTTATTTTTAAGAGCGTACCGTTCAAAACAAAACAAAGCAAAACTTTTGAGCAGTAGTGTAGGTAATGTATATCTGCAGATGGCTTGTGTTTCAACCTTTTACACTTCTGATTTGACACTGTAGATGGTATCACTTACTGTAAGGTAGATCACACACACATGAAATTCGCTTTAATATAAAACTTGTTCTCCCAGACAGCAATGAGATGAAGTTTTGATGAAGTTTCCTTAGTATCCCCCCGAGAAAACAGAATGTTTCTCCTTTAGAGTTTCAGAAGTGATGTCAAAAAAAGACATTGAGGAAAACACCTGAGACAACACTGACACTTGGATGGAAATCAATGAAGACAACGTAATCAATGAAAAAGAAAATGTACATACTTTTGCACACTTTTGTTTATGGTGTAAAAATCTGTATTGAGCCAGATAAATCTGAAGCAACGGGATGACATGTCTGCAGTGTCTGTGTGATCCAGGATTAGCCGTTGGTGTAATCAGGCTTTATGAATAAAACGGCCTGTTATGAGGAAGTATGGCAGTATATTATGTAACTCAGCAGTTTTCCACAGAGGATACAGACGCCCACTGTTGTGCTTGCTGAGCTGTGTGCCGAGGGGCTCCGAGAACAAAAAATATGCTTGTGTCTTGGAAAGCATCTGTAATATGACAAAAATGAGTGTTGTGGAACCGCCTCGATGAACTTCATGATCATCTGATAGTAGTTCAATATCAATGTATTTTAGTATGCCATTGATCTAAAACTGTACTGTGTTAATAAGAGTTCAATAACTTCTGCTTGTGTGTTGACTTTTTGTGAAAAAGTACACTTTAAATTACTTTAAATACTTTACGAGTATCTTATTACACTTTAAAAGAATATACTTGAACGTGAACTGAAAACACTGTAAAAATGATTTTCTTAGTATTTCTGTCTTGTTTTCTAGTATAAACATGTAAAAACTCTTGAATCAAGATGTGAGATGACTTAAGATAATGTCTTGTTTTCTGAAAAATATATATATATATATTTTATTAATAATTTTATAAAAATATTAACATTTAGTAAGTTTTTGCCTAAAACAAGCAAAAATATCAGCCAATGGGGCAAGAAAAATAATACTGTTTAGCCTTTGAATTAAGATTAGTTTTCTTACCTCAACTAAAAAAATTTTTTTTAGAAAACAAGACTTAAAATCTTATACTTGTCAAGTAAATGCATCTTAATTCAAGCATGTTTAGACATTATTTATACTAGAAAACAAGGCAAAAATACTAAAAAAAAATTTTTGCAGTATAATGTTTTCAGACATTTAATTGCATGTTAACCTGCAATTAAATGAAAATGTATTATAGTTTACATTTATATTAAATGCAATTAGCTGAACTTTGTGTTTTGACTCACTTAAGTAGAAATTAAGTACATCTTTATATGTATTTTCATAATTATTTATACAGCATTTGTCCTTGAAATATGGTTCGAGTGTACTGCTGAATGTACCAACAAGAAATAAACTAAAATAAGATGATAGATAGATAGATAGATAGATAGATAGATAGATAGATAGATAGATAGATAGATAGATAGAAATATACTTGAACGTGAACTGAAAACACTGTAAAAATGATTTTCTTAGTATTTCTGTCTTGTTTTCTAGTATAAACATGTAAAAACTCTTGAATCAAGATGTGAGATGACTTAAGATAATGTCTTGTTTTCTGAAAAATATATATATATATATTTTATTAATAATTTTATAAAAATATTAACATTTAGTAAGTTTTTGCCTAAAACAAGCAAAAATATCAGCCAATGGGGCAAGAAAAATAATACTGTTTAGCCTTTGAATTAAGATTAGTTTTCTTACCTCAACTAAAAAAATTTTTTTTAGAAAACAAGACTTAAAATCTTATACTTGTCAAGTAAATGCATCTTAATTCAAGCATGTTTAGACATTATTTATACTAGAAAACAAGGCAAAAATACTAAAAAAAATTTTTGCAGTATAATGGTTTCAGACATTTAATTGCATGTTAACCTGCAATTAAATGAAAATGTATTATAGTTTACATTTATATTAAATGCAATTAGCTGAACTTTGTGTTTTGACTCACTTAAGTAGAAATTAAGTACATCTTTATATGTATTTTCATAATTATTTATACAGCATTTGTCCTTGAAATATGGTTCGAGTGTACTGCTGAATGTACCAACAAGAAATAAACTAAAATAAGATGATAGATAGATAGATAGATAGATAGATAGATAGATAGATAGATAGATAGATAGATAGATAGATAGATAGATAGATAGATAGAAAGACAGACAGACAGATAGATAGATGACAGACAGACGGATAGATGACAGACAGATACATAGATGATAGACAGACAGACAGACAGACAAATATATAGATGACAGGCCGGCTGGCAGTCAGATAGATAGATAGATGATAGACTGACAGACATATAGACAGATAGATAGATGGATAGATAGATAGATAGATAGATAGATAGATAGATAGATAGATAGATAGATAGATAGATAGATAGATGACAGGCAGACAGACAGACAGACAGATACATAGATGATAGACAGACAGACAGACAGACAGACAAATATATAGATGACAGGCCGGCATGCAGGCAGATAGATAGATAGATGATAGACAGACAGACAGATAGATGACAGACAGATACATAGATGATAAACAGACAGACAAATATATAGATGACAGGCCGGCAGGCAGGCAGATAGATAGATAGATGATAGACAGACAGACAGATAGATGACAGACAGATACATAGATGATAAACAGACAGACAAATATATAGATGACAGGCCGGCAGGCAGGCAGATAGATAGATAGATGATAGACAGACAGACAGATAGATGACAGACAGATACATAGATGATAGACAGACAGACAGACAGACAAATATATAGATGACAGGCCGGCAGGCAGGTAGATAGATAGATGATAGAAAGACAGACAGATATATAGATGATAGACAGACAGACATATAGACAGACATATAGACAGAC
>NW_015505282.1:850112-857980 GCF_001515645.1 Sinocyclocheilus grahami | reverse complement strand
ATAGATAGATAGATAGATAGATAGATAGATAGATAGATAGATAGATAGATAGATAGATAGATAGAACAGGTACATCAACTACTATAATAAACAGTTATTCATAAATTCTTCCATAAAGTAATATAGTTCATTACAGTGACTGCTGGCTGTTGCTGAGGAATTTGTTCATTTAAAACATTGCTCATCCAATCATTCCATTATATAAAACTGATTTGAATGTTTCTTTCTCACGGTTCTCTGGCAGGGCAATTTTTTGACCTTAAAGCCTTCCCTTTATGAGAGCAAATTAATCTAACTAATGGGGAATGAAAACAAAGGAAGGGTAATGACATGACTTCCTGATTAATGTAACGAGTTTATTCTTGTAGTTGGTCAAATCAGCCGCGTGTTTCCTAAAGACACACACTTCTCCTCCACCCGACTTCCTTTCGGGAGAATGGCTGAGCAAATTCCAGCGTCGTGACACATGTAGAGGGCCTTTCTGATTCAGTCATGTGTTACTGTGTCACACCCAACCGCCACTGGACAAGCGTGAGCGTTCAACTTCAGACTTTAGTCAACTCAACCCAGTGACATGAGAGGAAAGAAAAAATTAATCAGTTTGAATCAGTGTATTCATCTCATCTGTAAGATATTCCACAGCTCTGCTCTGTTGTTCACATAAACAAAATAAAAACAGAAAAAGAGAAGTTTGAATGTGGAACTTAGCAAATTTAAATGATTAAAATCATATAAACTAATAAAATTTAATTAGTAAAATCAGTAATAACCAAATAAAAATTACATAATGAATCTTCAGTCATTCATATGAGCGTGCATCTAAAAGCACATAAAGAATATTTAACAGCAGTTCTAGGAATAAGACAATCATATATACAGTGCATGCATAATTATTAGTCGATGTTCTGATCATCTTGTCTTTCCAAGCACATTTTACCAAATCCAAACCACATCAATCTTGATAACTACTATTTTGTATATAATAATTTATTGATATCTTATAGTTAACGGGGACTAGAAGTGAAAATGTTTTATATTTTTAGTCTTATATTCAGATGTGCATAATTATCAAGCAGGTTTTCTTTCATGGGTAAAAAGGGGCAAAAAAAGAGATTTAATAATAATAATAGTTTTAATTAAAATCCATAAAACAGCCCTAATATAATCAGCAGTCCCGTTGGTTTTACAGCAGTAAATTCCCAGCAGTTAATACATATGTTCTACATAATCTAAATTGCAGCATCTGAGTTCAGTTGAACTTAAAGACACATATGACGTGCACTTGGCTTGCAGATTGTGACACAGTTGTCACTGCTGGTGTCTGACTCTCCTACAGTCCACTGTTCCCACCATACATTCACAGTCACAGTCAGTTCAGCGCTGTTTTTAATGGACGTCCACAGTTGACACATTCAGTTGCTGCATCAGCTGTCATTGCTGAGCTGCAAAATTCTGAATCTGGCAAGAGTACAAGTACATACACAATAACTACATTGAATCAAATGCTTAATTGTATAATGCAAGTGCATATTAGTTAAAGACACCTTATATTAAGTGAGACCAAATAAATAAGTAAATGATGCATTTGAAGTATCTATTCCTATTAATTTCTTAAATATATTTGCTCAAGTCATTGTACATGTTTGTTATAATGCCATAATCATCATAAAACTGACCATAACACTGATTTCATTTAAATGAAAAATAATACCATTAAAACTGTAATCATTTGATTGTTTAATTGAATAAATTATAAATGCAGTATTGCACAATGGCCCATAAAAGTGAAGTTATAATTATTAAAACTGATTTGTTTTTCTGAAAACAATTGTTAAAATAAAAATTTTAATTAAATTCCTTCTGCTTATTCACATATAACCCACAGTCCAATATAATCAGTCTTGATGTGTGCAGCTTTAAAGTTATGTAAACTGTAAAAAATAACCACCTGCCTGTGCAAACTGCTATAATTATTATATTATTAATAAAATGCCATCAGCAGGCACAGTTTATTCTTAGTGGGATCTAGTGATCTGTGTTAAAATTTTAATTGGAAGCAGCCGCTGGGACTATTCAAACACACATGTAGGAACTAGCTTATTCTGAACTAGCTTATTAAGTAACATCTGATGTGAGCGTACTATCATTAAATACAGCAAATAATATACACTCTGAAGTGTGCCCGATAAGCATTTTAACGGTTATTTTTTAGCTGTTTAAAGCAACATGCACAGCAATGATTCAGATAAGACTGAGATTTGTTTGGGTGAGAGGTTAACTATGTTCAGGCTCTTCTGAAGGTTTATAAACACAGTAAATATGGGCCGAACTGAGGTAAACGCAGCGTTTCTCTTCTCAAGGGCTTTAAAATGTACATGTTCTCACTCTAAGCTGTTTACTCTTTAGCTCCGCGTGGTTTGTGCTGAAGGTTTGGGGTTAATTCAGTTTCTGTTTATGATAATTCTTCTTCCCATCTTTCCTATAAACATCTTCTCTTACTTCTCTGTTTTTGATGCTTTTTTCCTTCATCCATGTTCAGGGTCATAACTATGGAAGCCCATTTGCACCACTGAATAAAAAATAAAAAAGGTAATTGCGACTTTTTATCTCACAAATCTGACTTTTTTTCCTCACAATTGCGAGTTTACATCTCACAAATCTGACTTTTTTTCCTCGCAATTGCGAGTTATAAAGTCAGAATTGCGATATATAAACTTGCAATTTTGAGAAATAAACTCACAATTGCAAAATATAGTCAGAATTGCGTGATATAAACACAGTTGCGAGTTATAAAGTCAGAATAGCATGATATAAACACAATTGCGAGTTATAAAGTCAGAATTGCGTGACAAACACAGATGCGAGTTATAAAGTCAGAATTACGATATATAAACTTGCACTTCTGAGAAATAAACTCACAATTGCAAGATATAGTCATAATTGCGTGATATAAACACAATTGCGAGTTATAAAGTCAGAATTGAGTGATATAAACACAGTTCCCTTTCAGTCGGTCACTCTCGACGTCACGTCGGATGACCGACGAAATTGGGATCTCGCTTAGAGAGACCAATCTACTTCGAGTGTAAACTAAACGAGCCAATGCACATTGGCATGCGATTATTGCATCCAGCTGCCGATGATCACAGCGTGAGTATAATTAGGCAGCAGATGCAGCACATATTCAGCTTTTCGCTTCGGAGCCGAGTGGTCACATCGTTCTGCTCCTGACTACTCTACTGAGAGAAGAAGACTGAACGAGTTCAGCTCTTGGAGAGCTCTTCGTGTTGGCGGTACGGCGCTTCAGCGGTGGTGGTTTCCCGTGTCGAGTGGGTTGCACACATCAGGCTGCACTACCCCTGTTTGTGTTGCAGATTATCATCTCCCCTGTGCGCCTCAGCACGCTAAAAGCCGTTGCCTCTGCTTTGATCTAGTTCTCCTCATGGCGGCAGCCAGGGGGGGCTACTTCAGGCAGTAGCACGGGCGGTCTGAGGCACTCCGCAGCCAGTTGAGCTGCCAATGGAACGTGCTGGGCCCTCTACAAGGAGAGTATCAGCCGTATCCTTTGGAGCTCCTACCAACGACCAGATGTCGATTGCAGCATCGGAGGGTGAGCCAGAGCTTTCTGGAGAGGAAGATTCGGCTGCGCTGCTCTCCTCCGGGACTGTAGCAATGCCTGAATCGGATCCAGAAATAATGGCTATGCTTTCCCGGGCCGCCGTAGGGGTAGGGCTCGAGTGGAGACTTCCCTCAAGGTTGCACGATTGGTTCTCGGGGTGGTCTGCACTGGTTCTCAGTGCCCGGCCTCTGTGCCTTTCTTCCCGGAGGTGCATGAGGAGCTCAACAGGTCATGGTGCACCAGGCCAAGGCACTGAGGGACTTGCACGAGGGTGGTCACGACCCGGAAGTTCGCAGAGAGCTCTGCACCGCGGCGGACCTCGCGCTACGAGCGACGAAGGTTACGGCGCGGTCTCTGGGTCGTGCGATGTCCACTATGGTGGTGCAGGAGTGCCATTTCTGGCTGTGACTGGCTGACATGCGCGAGACGGACAAGACACGATTCTTGAATGCCCCCATGTCCCAGTCCGCCCTTTTCGGCGACACGGTGGAGAACTTGCCCAGCAGTTCTCCGCTGACCAAAGCAGACTGAGGCCATCAGGTACATCCTGCCCCGGCGTGCAGCTGCTGCCGTCACTGAGGGCGGCCCCCCTGCCACCAGCAAGCCGCTCCTGTGGCCTCCAGCAAAGCTGCGCCGTGGAGCCGGTCGCAGGGCAGCCGCTCCGCCCGTCCAGGCCCTCGCCAAACCTGGTGGCAAGCGAAAGAGCAAGAGGCCCTGAGATGGGCAACCCAGAGGTGGAGGGACCTGCTCTTCAGGAGATGGTAAGCACACCACTCCCTCCCCCGGAGGAGGGCCGGGCGGAGAATCTTTTCATCTTTTTCTGCCACTTTCATCTTTTTCCGTGGCAACGCGGCACTTTACGGGTCCAAGTTACACCGGCCTTCCGCCAAACCTTCACCCCGTTGTCAGACCTTGCATTACTCCGGGCAGGAGTGCCCCAAGAGCAGGTCTCCAGGCAACGGGCTTGCAGTGTCAGGGGTTTGGACGGGGCCCCAACTGCACTGGCACGGTCCAGCTGGTTTGGAGACGTTTCGGAGCCGCTCAGGTAGACCTGTTTGCCACTCCAGAAACCTCTCACTGCCAGTTGTTCTTTCCCTGGCCGAGGAAACACTCAGCACGGACGCACTGGCAAACAGCTGGCCGCGGGGCCTTCGCAAGTATGCGTTTCCCCCAGTGAGCCTTCTTGCACAGTTGCTGTGCAAGGTCAGGGAGGACGAGGAGCAGGTCCGGTTGGTGGCACCCTATTGGCCTACCCGGACCTGGTTCCCAGAACTAATGATCCTCGTGACAGCCCCTCCTTGGCCGATTCCTCTGAGGAGGGATCTACTGACTCAGAGACGGGGCACCCGCGTCCAGACCTCTGGAAACTTCATGTCTGGTCCCTGTACGGGACGCGGAGGTTCTAAGTGACCTACCTCAAGAGGTAGTTGACACCATCACTTCAGCGAGAGCACCGTCTACGAGATACGCTTTGAAGTAGAACCTGTTCGTTGAGTGGTGTTCTTCTCACCGAGAAGACCCCCGAATATGCCCCATCAGAGTCGTGCTGTCCTTTTTGCAGCAAGGGTTGGAGCGAAGGCTGTCTCCCTCCACCCTCAAAGTTGATGTCACTGCAAACGCGGCTAACCACGACCCCGTAGAAGGGAGGTCGCTGGGGAAGCATGACCTGGTCGTCAGGTTCCTTAAGGGGGCGAGAAGGCTAAATCCCCCACGGCCCCCCTCTATACCCTCTTGGGACCTGACTCTAGCACTACAGCAGGGCCCATTTGAGCCTTTGCAGATGGTCGAGCTGAAATTTCTTTCGATAGAAGACTTTGCTCCTGCTGGCATTGGCCTCCATCAAGAGGGTAGGGGACCTGCATGCATTTTCGGTCAACAATTCATGCCTAGAGTTCGGGCGTTCGCGGCGTGTAAACGCCCACATCACAGCAAACAGAGCAGCAAGACCTCAAGTTTTTTTAATTTGACTGTTCGCGTCGCGCTGAGAGGAATAAGACAGAATTCACCTCAAGAAGCTTTGGATTACCTCAGGAAAAAACATGAGTAAGTCTTTTTTATTAACCTACTTGTATTAGTTTTCACATAACTTGTACACATTTTACTAGTTAGACTTTCTCCAAACTATAATTCCTGACTAAATGTATAATCAAGTGAAACATTATGAAGTTTCATTCACAGCATCTAAATGTCACGATGCCAGGATGTTTTTTTTAATGTTCTATAGCAGACAGAAATACGATATAAAAGTAATATGAGTTATAATGTTACTAGTCTAATGTCAGTAAGAATGATTAGTCAAAACTTTACTGTGATAGGATATTCTCTGTTCACGAATATAGCTATATATGTTTATAACTATAGTTTTTGGATTGTATAGGCCTACATACAAAGCATGCTTGTGTTTATGAATGTAACTAAGCTTCTGTTCATGAATATCTGCTCTGGTGTAAATATTTTGAATGTGTTATACCCGTGTCTTCTGGAGTAATGACGCTGAAATGAAGTGCACAGTATAGTAATTGTATTATTCCTAGAATATGTGGTAATATTATTTGTGGTTGATAGTGTTAAAATGTAAGAATTGGCATTGTTTTCTCATGAAGTATGCATTCTATACTAAGGTACTGTGGGGAATACACCACTCTTGCATTCACCTGCGTTTCTCAAAGGAAGGGGGCACTCGTACAGTTTTCAACTCCGTTCAGAATTTTAGAGTAACTGTGCATTCACTATTTTACAGATGTTACTTTCATTTGATTTAGTTACTTCGTGGTAAAATATGTTTGCTATGTGGTAATTGTGTTCTTTGTTTAGATAAATTAGTACTAGTATCAGTGAACATCATAATAATGTTAATAATGTAGTTTGTGTAAACAGCATGCTGGCTTTTTTATTTCAGATGTGAGAATAACAGTGCAAAAGAACCTGTTGCAAAGAGAGCCAAAGCAAATAAGCAGCCCACTTGGTCATGGAAACCAGAGACTGACGCTGACATGTTCCACAGGCTCTGAGATTTCTGCCCCGCACAAGAGCCTGGACCACAGCTAAGACCATGTGATGCACACACTCCCAAAATGATGTGATAGTTATATATATTCTAAATAAACTACAAACAAAAAAATAGATACATTTCTTTTTCCCTCATTATTTCTTGTAGCAATTCCCTCTCAGTCACACACCTGACAGCTCATGATGCAGCTCATTATGCAGGCCTTTGTCTTCTCAGGTGTGAATCACTCATTATACATGACCATTCACGCCCCCTCGCATATTCCTTTTCTACACAAAAAGTGTCTTAGAAAATTTAAATCAATATATTGTTTTCTGTGAGTGAGTAAACAAGATGATTTTCACATCATTCTGATGAAAAAATTCTAGACTTCAAGATCTGTTCTCAATAGTCCTGTGAACAAATGTTCTGTATGTGTTTTATGGCCTTATTTCAGTGACTTTAAAATTTTAGTTTTTCACTAAGCACGCATAAACGTTGTTTTCTCAAAAACACAATCACATACATACATGCTGCTCACATATTATTGTAGCCCAGTTTGTGCTGATTATGGTGCTACTAAACTGAGTCATTAAAATGTTTATTAGCAACTGAAAAAAGCACAAATGTCAGGACATGTCAAAACTTCTCCAGGGCCCAAAACACCCTCAGACCCCAGAGGGTTAAGATGCTACGTAGACCAAACGCAAAGCTTCAGGACCTCAGACCAGCTCTCTTGTCTGTCACAGAGGCCGGCAGAAGGGGCTGGGTTCCATATGTTAGGCCTAAGTGGATCCCATATGTGTAAAGTCCACGGTATAGTCTGGAGCCCGTGTTTCCCGGGCAGACTTCTGCCATTCCAAGAGGGTTACAATCACCTCCATTCTTCCATATGCACCTAAGGAATGTTCATATGTGTATTGCTTCCGAAACCTCCTTCGGGAAGGTTGGAGCTTCCGTAACGTCCCTGTTCCAAGTAGAACGGGTACGTTTTCCCAGTGTTATCCAGTCTTGCTCAGTGGGTAGTGCCATAGCAGCAGTAGCTGGTCTTCTTGTGCAAGCCCTGGCCTACGCTAAAATGTAGGGGCGCAGGTGGCTTCCACAGGACACTGGAAGGGGCAGTAGCTGTGGCCTTTTGGTAGGATCCCAATTTCGTCGGTCATCCGATGTGACGTCGAGAGTGACCGACTGAAAGGGAACGTCTCGGTTACGTATGGTAACCCTCGTTCCCTGAAGGAGGGAACGGAGACGTCACGTCCC
>NW_015505282.1:836494-850086 GCF_001515645.1 Sinocyclocheilus grahami | reverse complement strand
GCCAAAAAGTAGGGGCGCAGGTGGCTTCCACAGGACACTGGAAGGGGCAGTAGCTGTGGCCTTTTGGTAGGATCCCAATTTCGTCGGTCATCCGATGTGACGTCGAGAGTGACCGACTGAAAGGGAACGTCTCGGTTACGTATGGTAACCCTCGTTCCCTGAAGGAGGGAACGGAGACGTCACGTCCCGTCTCCACAGCTCCTGTACCACCGCTGAGCGGCCGGGTCACCGGCTCAGCTCCTCAGCGAAAACCTGAATATGCGCTGCATCTGCTGCCTACTTATACTCACGCGGTGATCAGCGGCAGCTGGATGCAATAATCACATGCCAATGTGCATTGGCTCGTTTAGTTTACACTCGAAGTAGATTGGTCTCTCTAAGCGAGATCCCAATTTCGTCGGTCATCCGACGTGACGTCTCCATTCCCTCCTTCAGGGAACAAGGGTTACCATACGTAACCGAGACGTTGCGAGTTATAAAGTCAGAATTGCGTGATATGAACACAGTTGCGAGTTATAAAGTCAGAATTGCGTGATATAAACAGTTGCAAGTTATAAAGTCAGAATTGCGTGATATAAACACAATTACAAGATATAATCAGAGTTGCGTGATATAAACACAATTGTTAGTTATAAAGTCAGAATTGCATGAAATAAACTAGCAATTCTGAGAAATAAACTCACAATTGTGAGTTACAAAGTCAGAACTGTGTGATGTAAACTTGCAATTCTGAGAAATAAACTCGCAATTGCAAGATTTAGTCAAAATTGCGTGATATAAACACAATTGCGAGTTATAAAGTCAGAATTGCGTGATATAAACACAGTTGCGAGTTATGAAGTCAGAATTGCATGACATAAACACAGTTGCGAGTTGTAAAGTCAGAATTGCGTGATATAAACACAGTTGCGAGTTATAGAGTCAGAATTGCATGACATAAACTTGCAATTCTGAAAAATAAACTCACAATTGCGAGTAATAAAGTCAGAATTGTGTGATATAAACCAGCAATTCTGAGAAATAAACTCACAGTTGCAAGTTATAAAGTCAGAATTGCGTGATATAAACACAGTTGCAAGTTATAAAGTCAGAATTGCATGATATAAACTAGCAATTCTGAGAAATAAACTCACAATTGTGAGTTATAAGGTCAGAATTGTGTGATGTAAACTTGCAATTCTGAGAAATAAACTCGCAATTGCAAGATACAGTCAAAATTCTGTGATATAAACACAATTGTGAGTTATGAAGTCAGAATTGCGTGACATAAACTTGCAATTCTGAGAAATAAACTCACAATTGTGAGTTATAAGGTCAGAATTGTGTGATGTAAACTTGCAATTCTGAGAAATACACTCACAATTGCAATATATAGTCAGAATTGCATGGTATAAACACAGTTGCGAGTTATAAAGTCAGAATTGCGGGATATAAACGTGCAATTCTGAGAAATACACTCACAATTGCAATATATAGTCAGAATTGCATGGTATAAACACAGTTGCGAGTTATAAAGTCAGAATTGCGGGATATAAACGTGCAATTCTGAGAAATACACTCACAATTGCAATATATAGTCAGAATTGCATGGTATAAACACAGTTGCGAGTTATAAAGTCAGAATTGCGGGATATAAACGTGCAATTCTGAGAAATACACTCACAATTGCAATATATAGTCAGAATTGCATGGTATAAACACAGTTGCGAGTTATAAAGTCAGAATTGCGGGATATAAACGTGCAATTCTGAGAAATACACTCACAATTGCAATATATAGTCAGAATTGCATGGTATAAACACAGTTGCGAGTTATAAAGTCAGAATTGCGGGATATAAACGTGCAATTCTGAGAAATACACTCACAATTGCAATATATAGTCAGAATTGCATGGTATAAACACAGTTGCGAGTTATAAAGTCAGAATTGCGGGATATAAACGTGCAATTCTGAGAAATACACTCACAATTGCAATATATAGTCAGAATTGCATGGTATAAACACAGTTGCGAGTTATAAAGTCAGAATTGCGGGATATAAACGTGCAATTCTGAGAAATACACTCACAATTGCAATATATAGTCAGAATTGCATGATATAAACACAGTTGCGAGTTATAAAGTCAGAATTGCGGGATATAAACGTGCAATTCTGAGATATACACTCACAATTGCAATATATAGTCAGAATTGCATGATATAAACACAATTGCGAGTTATAAAGTCAGAATTGCATGATATAAACACAGTTGCGAGTTATAAAGTCAGAATTGCGGGATATAAACGTGCAATTCTGAGAAATAAACTCGCAATTGCAAGATATAGTCAGAGTTGCGTGATATAAACACAATCGCAAGTTATAAAGTCAGAATTGCATGATATAAACGTGCAATTCTGAGAAATAAACTCGCAATTGCAAGATATAGTCAGAGTTGCGTGATATAAACACAATCGCAAGTTATAAAGTCAGAATTGCGTGATATAAACGTGCAATTCTGAGAAATAAACTCGCAATTGCAAGATATAGTCAGAGTTGCGTGATATAAACACAATTGCGAGTTATAAAGTAAAAATTGCGTGATATAAACTTGCAGTTCTAAGAAATAAACTCACAATTGCTAGTTATAAAGTCAGAATTGCGTGATATAAACACAATTGCGAGTTATAAAAGTCAGAATTGCGTGATATAAACACAATCGCGAGTTATAAACTCAGAATTGCGTGATATAAACGTGCAATTCTAAGAAATAAACTCACAATTGCAAGATATTGTCAGAATTGCGTGATATAAACAATTGCGAGTTATAAAGTCAGAATTGCGTGATATAAACACAATTGCGAGTTATAAAGTCAGAATTGCGTGATATAAACACAATTGCGAGTTATAGTCAGAATTACGTGATATAAACGTGCAATTCTAAGAAATAAACTCGCAATTGCAAAATATAGTCAGAATTGCGTGATATAAACACAATTGCGAGTTATAAAGTCAGAATTGCATGATGTAAACTTGCAATTCTGAGAAATAAACTTACAATTGCAATATATAGTCAGAACTGCATGATATAAACACAATTGCGAGTTATAAAGTCAGAATTGCTTGATATAAACAATTGCGAGTTATAAAGTCAGAATTGCATGATATAAATACAATTGCGAGTTATAAAGTCAGAATTGCGTGATAGAGACTTGCAATTCTGAGAAATAAACTCACAATTGCAAGATATAGTCAGATTTGCGTGATGTAAACACTATTGCGAGTTATAAAGTAAGAATTGTGAGATATAAACGAGCAATTCTGAGAAATAAACTCAATTGTGAGTTATAAAGTCAGAATTGCGTTATATAAACACAATTGCGAGTTATAGAGTCAGAATTGTGATTTATAAACTCTGAAAATGCAGATTTGCACGTTTTTATATTGCAATTCTGACTTTTTTCTTGCAATTCTGACTTTATATTTTTATATCTTGAAAAAAAGTCAAAACTGCGAGTTTGTATCATGCAAATCTGAGAAAAAAAGTCAAAATTGTGAGATAAAAAGTCATATTTTTTATTCAGTGGCAGAAATGGGCTTCCATACATAACCCTTAATTTACCAGTAATGGCAGATATTTAAGTCATGTTTGTCTAAAAGAGCATTCAGATTTCAGAGCTTGAAATTTGCAAGAGGATCTGATGCTGTAATGTGCTTACCTGCACGAGGCCATGTGGTTTCAGCAAAGCCTGCGTTCACATGGGTGGATTACGGTATGATATGGCCCCTCTCGCCTGGGCCTGACTTTACCACAACAACCATCCAGACAGAAAATAGCACCTTTGTTCTGTTACAGATACAGGACGAGAGACAGAGAGAGGGGGCGATCGTACACAAACAGTGTAGACGATAGATTATAAATCTTACTGTGACCAGGATATGACCTAATAAAGTCTTTCCTTCGGTCTCCTCTACTTCATCCAACACCACATGCGGTCAATGAAAAAAAGCACTCATAGGCAAAACATTTCACAAACGTATTGACGACTGGTTAGATCACTGCCAGGATGAATTCAACAAAGCATTCATTCAAAGAGTTAATAAGCAACTAGGATATCTGGCTAAGCTTTAGAACCTGCTTCTCTCACAACATATTCACATCAATACTCCCATTGAAAAGAATTAACAGTTATCTTCATCCTTTGTATATATGTCTTTATTTATTCAAAAATCTAATGTTTTGAGATTAAAAATTGCTCTCTTTTTCGCTTATATACAGTATATATCCACATTTTATATATATATATATATTTGGTAACACTTTGGTGTAGGAACCAATTCTCACTATTAACTAGTTGCTTATTAGCGTGCCTATTATTAACATATTGGCTGTTTATTAGTGCTTATAAAGCACATATTCTGCATGACCATATTCTACATTCCTAATCCTACCCAATACCTAAACTTAACAACTACCTTACTAACTATTAATAAGCAGCGAATTAGGAGTTTATTATATAACAAAAGTCATAGTTAATGGTTTGTTAATAGCAAGAATTAGACCTTAAAATAAACTGTGCCCAATAATCTTTTGTCATGCATTTTAATGTGTTGACTAACATAATAAAGCTAATGTAAAGTGCTTTGAAAAACATTTAACTGTAGTGTTACAAATACATTGAAATAGGAGACATACAAGTTTCAATAGAAATGAAATTATGTTTTAGTTAATCATAAATGTTTGTTAGTACATTCAGCAATACTTTAACCATATTTACAAGATAGGAAGTAAATATTATTTTATTGGCAATAAACATATCAAGTTTCAAGTGTCTGAAAACATTAGACTCAGTTTGCACTGAACCGATAAAATTTGAATGAGCACTTTGAAGTCACTTTGGATAAAAGCATCTGCCAAATGCATAAATGTAGGGATGTGCACAGACATTTTGAGGGGCAGGGGCTTAAGTGGAAAAAAGGGCACTTCTCATATTTATTGTAATTTGTTTTCTAAACAAAACGTTAAATATATTAACACAACTCTGACTTATCAATTTATTTTAATTCCCTCACACTCACACAGTAAAAGCATGAGTGTTAAATGAACACTGCTTGGAGCATATATGGTCCCACTCTACAAGAGTGTTAAAGTAACACTGAAGCAGTGTAAAAGTTAATGAGATAATTAAGTGATTAAGTGCTGATTGAGAGGTGCTCAAGCCCCTTTTGATGTCTATGTGTGCACATGCCTGCAGAAATGTAATGTCTAAATGAAAAGTATATTGTCTTACAGTATATTATTTTCTGTAATAAGTTTGTGTACTACTTTTTTTCACAAGGGTATATAAAAAGGAATAAAGTCAATGACAAACTAAGGAAAACATTTTTGAGTGCCAAAGCCCATGTGAAGCTAATGTAAGCAAAGAAAGTGGGAAATTCCTTCCTGTCCACTATAGACAAATGCATCGTGTCACTTCCTGTAGGAGTGCTGGCATGCTCCTGGCCCTGTAGACAGAGGGCAGCTCAACCCTAAAGGTCAAACGGACTCATATTAAGCAAGAAAAAAAAGCTTGTATTTAGTACCTGTAACTCAATCCTCTGGACACAGTTCAATTGAGAAACACATAATTCTGCTTATGTAAGTGAAACCTCTCACAACAATGCATGTTGAATAGTTGTGGATCCTGTTGTGGAACTGAATTCTTACTCGGTTCATAAACAAATCAATTACATAATATAATTATTGTTCTAATACTCCCCATCACATCTTTGTGTCAAAGCGAGAGTCTAAAGTCTGCAGGTAATAACCCACCACTGCTGTTCCTCTCTCACCATCTCCTCTAAATAGCATCCTATCACAGCGTCAGAAGTGAAAGATCACATGGGTGGAGAAGGGGATAGCAAACAATACTATCTAATGTAAGCACAGTACCTGACACTGCACAGCACCCGCAGACAAAGACAGAACGCGTTTGAACATATTTTCTGACAAATAATCACATTATTCACAGTCAGTATTAGCTAGAATATATCAACATACCACAACAGTTAGTATGTATGTACTGTGTGCTAACAGTAATATTAAAGTGCATAAGAGAATAATGAAGACTAATGGAGAGCTACTGAGCTTGTCACTAAACGCATTACCTTTACCTCTACACAGTAAATTCCCGAGTGTTACATTAACACTGCTCGGAGCATATATGGTCCCACTCTACAAGAGTGTTAAAGTAACACTGAAGCAGTGTTAAAGTTAATGAGATAATTAAGTGATTAATTAAGTGCTGATTGGGCATTAGTGATGAACAGCTGCTGTTAACAAACAGAATCACTGAAGAAAAGAGAAACACAAGAACTACAATTGACTTCAGCCACAGCCTTAGATGAAATACTGAAATAAAAGAAGACATTAAATCTCTCAAGATCTCAGCAGAAGATGATTAATCATCTCCACAAACAACATCACTAGCTTCATGCATTACTAACAAGTTAGACTTTATTTCTGGAGTATCTAAAACAGAATTAATGTTTAGATGTTTTTTTTTCAGTGATTAATTAAGTGCTGATTGGGCATTAGTGATGAACAGCTGCTGTTAACAAACAGAATCACTGAAGAAAAGAGAAACACAAGAACTACAATTGACTTCAGCCACAGCCTTAGATGAAATACTGAAATAAAAGAAGACATTAAATCTCTCAAGATCTCAGCAGAAGATGATTAATCATCTCCACAAACAACATCACTAGCTTCATGCATTACTAACAAGTTAGACTTTATTTCTGGAGTATCTAAAACAGAATTAATGTTTAGATGTTTTTTTTTTCTTCAACTTACCGTTTTTGTGAATAGTGGTTGCTTTAGTTGCCTCTTGAACTTTTAAGTTTCTTTTTGACTGGCACATTTGTGTGTATTAAACATGTGATGGGAAGGAACTTATGATAAAATCATGTCATGTGTCTTAGTCACTGATTGCAATTTATCTAAAACTGTAGTGCTTTCATGATTGTTATGATGTTGCAGTTATGTGAGAAAAACTTTATGAATGCCTTTCGTAAAGATTTTTCAATTCTGGCACTCATAGACATGAAGAATCAGCATGTGAATCTCAGCAATGGTGACTAAATATTCTGATAATTTTTGAACGTGGCAAAACAAGGCAGTAAAAAGTCACAACAAAAAATAACAAAAATAAAAGCAAATACTAAGACAATGCAGCAGCATAATTTATTCATGTCGCAATGCATGCTGGGAGCCATGGATGAGTTATGATTGGTGCACCCAGAATGCAATGCAACATGACTCTGTCTGATGCTCGTCACCATTGTTGAGATTCATATGCTGATTCTTGATGTCTGCGTGTCTAAACAGTACAGCTGTTCTAAACTGGTGTGCAAAGTCTTTTTAAAGTTCTTCATATTATTTCACTAAAACCCAGCTGAGAGCAATAACATAAGCTATATCACACATTACCACTGTTGACATCACTGAACCTGGCTACAACACAACTAAAACGCATTATCAAAATAACAGCCGAAATAATCTAAACACATTTATACTTGGTTTTTCTTACCATAATCGATGCGTTTCATAATCACAGTTACATCAACCAGAGAAATCAAGTTGTTAAAATTTAAAGGGTCAAGAGCACAACTAAAGCGTACATATGCTGATTCTTGATGTCTGCGTGTCTAAACAGTACAGCTGTTCTAAACTGGTGTGCAAAGTCTTTTTAAAGTTCTTCATATTATTTCACTAAAACCCAGCTGAGAGCAATAACATAAGCTATATCACACATTACCACTGATGACATCACTGAACCTGGCTACAACACGACAAAAACGCATTATCAAAATAACAGCCGAAATAATCTAAACACATTTATACTTGGTTTTTCTTACCATAATCGATGCGTTTCATAATCACAGTTACATCAACCAGAGAAATCAAGTTGTTAAAATTTCAAGGGTCAAGAGCACAACTAAAGCGTATGCGTATCTCCACAACGGTGACTTCAAATTGTGTTATTTTCAATAAACATTAACATCTAAATCTCTGTTAATTCAATTAATAAGACATTTTTAGATGTATGACAAACAAAAAGTCAAACTGGTTAGTAATGTGTGAAGCTGGTGATGCTGTTTGTAGAGTTGTTCAATCATCTTCTGCTGAGATCTTGAGAGATTTAATGTCTTTTATTTCAGTATTTCATCTAAGTCTGTGGTTGAAGTCAGTTGTAGTTCTTGTGTTTCTCTTTTCTTCAGTGATTCTGCTTGTTAACAGCAGCTGTTCATCACTAATGATCAATCAGCACTTAATTAATCACTTAATTATCTCATTAACTTTCTTTTACTTTTCTTTTAACACTGCTTCAGTGTTACTTTAACACTCTGGATTTTACTGTGTATCTATCTCTGTTTTTTTTTTATTTACTATTATTTATGGTTAGTTTAAACTGTTTATTGCCATTTCTGTCAGGATCCTAAGACAGTAATTTTATTCTTTTAGTAAATAAATTGAACGTGTGCTCTTTTGCTCATTGCATAGCTGATCTCTTTTTGATGCTTAGTATCTATCAGTAATTTGAGAAAAATCCACTGGAGTGACCTGAGAATATTTGTGCAGCTCAGGAGCAAATAATGATTGAACAGAGGGAAATCCCTGTAACCAGGTCCAGGATTGAAATCCACAGGTTTTGTGTTGCTATAGTTACTCACAAAACTATGTTGCTCATATAGTTGCATAAGCTGTAGTTGTAGACAGTATGGCTTGGTTCAGTGTGAGTATAGGATATGAAGCTGGCACAGGAGCTGGTGAACATCAGGATAAGTTTCCCAATGTTTTAAATATATACATTTTGTTTAAAAATTATATATGGGCATGATATTAACAGACTAACTGGTGCAGCATGTTTTAAAAGTGACTTTAGAGAGTGTATGTAAGTGTACAAGGAGAACAAAAGAGGACCTAAGACAGAGCCTTGGGTCACACCATATTTCACTTATGTTAGGTTTGACATGGTAGGATGTAATCAGGCTAGTTTACATCTATAATTATGGCAACATAATTCTCCAGACGTTCATGAGAACGTTGCAATCATTAGGGTCTGATTCACCCATGATTGTCATTTATTACTTCGACAACTGTTCTGTTGTGGTTTCTTCATAAGCAGTTTAATTACTGCCATTTGAAAAGTTTATTTTTTATATTTTTACTTTTTTTATAATTTAATTGACTTTAATTTAATTATTTTGGACAAATGTCCCAATCATAGGGATTTCATAATAATGAAAAGGAGTTTTGTAATGTTTTTGATCTGTTTTATATAGAAGTTTCCTCCTATCCTCTTTTTGTACAGGTATCTTTAAAACCCATAATGAGATAGCTGTCATTCTGTGACCAAATGATGTGACATTGAAAAGCTCTTGATTGGTGTGTTGTAAAAAACAGGTCACAGGTCTGATTTTATAGGGTTTGCCAAAGACTCTATTCAATTGTATCTAATAAATTTTCAAACAAATGATACTGTCTGATTCAAATCTCTATCCAGCAGCAAACCAGTAAAGAAACACTATAGTATTCTCTTAATTAATAGACTAATCATAAGTGTTTTGTGGTAAACGTGACAAAATGTACCACTAACAAGTGTCTGTGATATTGGACTCACCCTCAACGTTGACATATGCTAGATAAATCCTTTAAGCTTTCAACAATGTGTAATAATTATGGTGATCATAAATGGGTTGGTCTGACGTTTTACTAGTGTCATAACTGATAACAGTGAGAAGACTTTTGTGTATGTATCTGTGTCTCTTTATTTCAATGTGTCCACATATATTTTCTGTTTGTTGCTCACTGTGTCCAGCTTAAAGACCACAAACAAACGAACAGGCCAAAATACATTTGCCTCCTCTCATAATGTGGTGTGTTATATCTGTTTCACATTAACAGAAATGTGATTTGAATTTCCTCTTTTTACAAAATGTGTTTTTTTCCCCCATCTACCGAAAGAGTAAAATAAACTGATTTGCTGCTGGGTACATACTGATGATGTAATCATGTGAGTTTTGTGTGAGTGAATACTTTCAAGTGTGTGTCCCAATCCACTATCCTAATAAGTAACTAACCTGTCATGAAAACTGTTGCTCTGGGCAACACACATGCATTTTAGTCATGCACATCAACCTTTCCATTGATTTACTATTGACTTCCCTCCCACCTCTGATAAGATTTGAATTACAGAGAAGTCCTTTGGACCTGTCAGTCTTATCATTGGCCATTGAAGACGACACACCCTACAAATGGGGAATGGTCTGAGCATACTTCTGTGAGCAGGTCTGATGACGAGATGTGTGAAGTTCAGATTGTGACGCTGTGATGTTACACAATCAACCCTTCCAAACTATACACACTGTTCAAATGAATTACTCTTTTATAGACCATAATAACGTATTATTATATGGTCATATAATGGCATCACGATACTTTATTTAGATTCACAAAGCAAGGTTGAAAGGGGTCAGATGAAATGTTCAACATCACATATTTTTGCTTACAGAAAAAAAAAAACGGTGGGTTCACTATGAGGTAAAATGCTGTCAAACATATTTGATATTTTATGTCAACTAAATGTTTTGTCAAAGACATAAGCCATTAATTGCCTCAAGAAAAATTTTGTAATACACACAGTGTCATGTATTTATTACACATTTATGAACTAAATGTCATCATAAAAAAAGTAATGGTCATCATCATCTCAAGAAACAATTGTTCTAAATGCGTTCTAACTTTATCATCTCACTTTGTTTGGGTGGATGATGGTTAATGTTCAATCCCCAACCTAGCACAGAATGGCCCACAGTCTTTCAGTCAAGTGCTAAAATATCCTGGGGAAGCCCTTTGAGACCAATTTTAGAAAACTTGAACTAAACAAAAACTAAACTGAAATAAAGGAAGGCTGAAGCATTAAAGCTACTAAATGGACATAAATGAAAACTAAAACTGAACTCAAGCTAAAAAATAAATAAATGACAAGCACATTACACTGCTAAAAATAAATTGATAAATTACTAAAACTGAAATATAGATAGAAATAGAAATAGAAAAATTACAAAAAACATGTCATAAAACAAAAGACCTTGACAAAATTACTAAAATTAAGATGAAAACGGGACACTATAAAACTATAGTTTTAATAGACATAATAGTAAATAGTAATAGAAAACTATAACTATTACACAACTATTACATGATAGAAACTGTCATTTGAAATATTATTAAATACTATAATAGTATATAACAATAAAATAACTTCTATAAATAAATGCTAATTTGATAAATGTTCCTGTGGCTCATTGGTAGAGCACTGCATTAGCCGTGCAAATGGTTGTAGGTTCAATTCCCAGGGAACACACATACTGGTAAAAAATGTATAGCCTGAATGTGCTGTAAGTCACTTTGGTTAAAAGTGTCTGCTAAATGCATAAATTATTAACTCTATAAATTATATGATATATACAGTATAATCCTCATACAAAAACACCATACTGTATTTAGAGTATAATGGCACCATTACACAGTTCATGGTGAAAAAAACAGGTGTTTCTTTTTTTTAAGCTTAAACGATTCATGAAAGATTGTGCTGAGAGGAATGACGAATGAAAGGGGAAACTCCTACAAAAGAAATGCAGATATTCCATGGCTCGACCCTGGGAACTGAGCCAACCATACACTGAATGAACAGCCGGAATCGAGGCGAGGATATTCAGGGTGTGGAGGGTCACAGGGGTGAGCTGTTATTCAGCCTCGCCAGTGGATATATTGAAAACACGATCAAGTCCTATTTTATTTTAGCCAATGTGTGCATGTTGAAGTTTCCTTCATATACTGGCAGAACCCTGTCCACATGATCCAAAGATGCTTTTTCCTTTTAATGCAGGAAGTTGTTTCTGGACATTTTGAAGGGTTGAAGGGACATTTTCATTTTTGAGAGCATTTGATTGGACACACATTTGGATATGCAAATACAAAAACATGACTGAACACTTTAGCCAGTTTGGGTTAACTTTTCTGTTCCACAGAAGGGAGTAAAAGGTTAATTACTTTAAAAAAATGTTCATAGTATGAAAAAAATTTGTTCTTTAAGAACTATTCACTGAAAGGTTCTTTGGGCGACCAAAATGGTTCTTCTGTTGAGCAGTTTTTGGAGCCATATTTTTAAGGGTGTTCAATAAATCCTCCCTAAGTAATTGACAAATTGGAAAACTTTAGAAATTCGAAGAAAAAAAAAATCAATCATTATATCATGTCATGTAGAACATCTCTTTCCCTTCATATTCTTACTGTTATACATCACTGAACAACTTCTTAACTTCTTAACCTTCTTCCCTAGAAGGTCTCAGTACTGTGACCCAGTAGTGCACAACACAATGGACATTAAAAAGCAAATATAAAGTAACAACACTGTGGAATCCAGCCACAACAGAAAATGCTCCCATTCCTTTCTCGAACACCAAAGCTAATGAGGGCGTAATACTAGAGTTTAATGCATCCATCATGTGGCCGTGAAATTACTTTGCTGATTTAACTGTAATTATATCATGTGCAAAGTTCAAGGGTCCATAAAAACTTTGGTGTGGTACAAACAAAATTTGGATTTCGTTAGTCCATTACCATCCGTATAAGGCTTCATGTTAGCTTTGACACCGTTAATGGTGTTCTTGGCTCGCAGTCCCGTTGTTGTCCCACTGAAAGAGTGAAAATCTCCTATATTCTGTCTCTGCTCACAGGACGAGCGCTGCAATGGGCAAAAACAATATGGCAACAAGCTGGACCTCTCATTCAATCTCCCTACAGCTTTGTGGCATAATTTCATGAGCTGTTTGGACACAGCTGGTGACTCGCCTGAAAGTGAACAACTTTCCTTGGTCAGATCGCCTGTCAATCAAGCTCGATGCGACCGGACGAATGAGAAAGCCTTGCCACTGGAGACTAAAATTGAGTTCAAAACCTGTAAATGTTGGGCTGTAAAGCCCTACAAAATAATCTTTATTGGCCTGTCAAGTCAAAGTAAACATTTGTACAGAAGTTATGCTCTGTGAAGGCTGTATGGGACATCATGTATGTTTTAACTTGGTCTGATGAATACTATATGTGTGCAAGTTTAATAGTAGAAACATAAATATTTATGTCTATTTAGTTTTGGGGTGTATACCAGAAAGCACGGTTAACTTACCGTCAGCTAAACCCTGAACTTTCGGTTGATTAACCCCAATCCTTGCTTACTCGAGGTATGTGGTTCCAAAAACGTGTCCGGGAGTAAGTTCATTCAACTCCGAGTATGTTCCTGGTTAAGATTCAAGACAATCTCAACAGAGCGACGAATCAACGAGTCACTATGGAAACGGCCGCTAAGAAAAAGCGCGCCGTGCTGTTTCTTTCTTCTTCTTTTGTTCAGTGGTCGTTTACATTCTTAGTGCATATCGAATAACTAATTGATGGTTGTGCAATAATTTTTATTTTGTTTTCCGTTTAATCTTTAATACTTGAAAATATTAATTATATTGTTTGTTTGATGCTAATTATATATTAAGTCATATCAGATATGTATTTTGATTTA
>NW_015505282.1:823075-835299 GCF_001515645.1 Sinocyclocheilus grahami | reverse complement strand
TTAGTTTTGGGGTGTATACCAGAAAGCACGGTTAACTTACCGTCAGCTAAACCCTGAACTTTCGGTTGATTAACCCCAATCCTTGCTTACTCGAGGTATGTGGTTCCAAAAACGTGTCCGGGAGTAAGTTCATTCAACTCCGAGTATGTTCCTGGTTAAGATTCAAGACAATCTCAACAGAGCGACGAATCAACGAGTCACTATGGAAACGGCCGCTAAGAAAAAGCGCGCCGTGCTGTTTCTTTCTTCTTCTTTTGTTCAGTGGTCGTTTACATTCTTAGTGCATATCGAATAACTAATTGATGGTTGTGCAATAATTTTTATTTTGTTTTCCGTTTAATCTTTAATACTTGAAAATATTAATTATATTGTTTGTTTGATGCTAATTATATATTAAGTCATATCAGATATGTATTTTGATTTAGAATTTAGACATTATAGAAAATGCCAATCCATGTGTGAGATGATAATATAAAATATAATAAATAAATATCTATAATTGCGCTCTTTAACTTAAATATATCATATACATATATATATATATATATATATATATATATATATATATATATATATAATGGGCTGTATTACATATTGTAATATTATATAATGTTGTGCGCTATCTGTCAGGTCCACTGAAGGCTCGTCAGTAGATCACACGTGCGCTGAAGTTAACTAACCCTGGAACAGAAGCTGCTCTGGAGCAGGTTATCTTCAGAGAGCAAGTTACTATGGTTACTTACATACCCTGAAAGTAACTTCCGATTTTGGAACCGAAAGCTGAGGTTGTCCGCTCGCTTATCCTCAAACATATCCGGGTATGTCACATAACCTGCTTTTTGGAATACCCCCTTGGTCTGTTAGTTTTCCTTCTGTGTTTGTGATATGTTCATTTCAGTTCCCTGTGTTCATTTCCTCATTTGTTGTCACAGTTACTGATTGATTAGTGCACCTGTTTCTTGTTCAGTTTGTTTTTTTCCTGTGTATTTAAGCCCTCAGTTTAGTACTCCTTGCTTGATGTGAAGTTGTTATATTGTTTTTCTCCTATGGACTGGTTTCATGTTGGAATACCATCTTTGTTTTTGTTAATGAAGTTACAGCGGCTGTTATTATATCCACCTCGCCTCTTTCTTGCCGTCACTTCTTGAAAAATAAAAGTACACTACAGCCTACTTGTAAAAACACTTATTACATAAATAGTATACTTTAAAAGTACATACTTAAAAAAAATTAATGTAATGTTTTCGAACTTATAAATGCATTTTAAACAAAACAAAAAGTATAATAGTTTAACGTGTTATATTGATTGCATTTGATTTGCATTAAAAGCAATTAGCTGAACTTTAGAGTATTTTGATCCACTTAAGTAGGACTTAAGTACATCTTTAAAAGTAATTTCAGAATTACTTCCGTTGTCTTGGAAATATAGTTAAAGTGCACTGCTGAATGTATTGACAAGCATTTATGGTAACTGAGATATGCTGTCATTTCTATTGACACATACTTTGTATATTTAAATACATTTGTAATGAAGAATATTTGTAGCTAAAAGTTACAATTAGTACAAAGTATTTAACGTGTATGTTAGTCAGCAGATCAAAATACTGTAAGTGTACTTATTTTTAAAAGAGCATCATCCACACCATTTACCATCCAAATTTTTGTCAAATATCATATGTGTTCATGGTACATTGATGTGTCTAAATGTTTTATTTGCTGTTGGATCATGATCAAGTGCTGCAAGTAAAGGTGAGGCCGCAGTGACTGTTCATCTGATAGATGAACGCACCTCTGTAGGTGCAGGACACACCACAGTTACACATTTACAGAGAGGTGCCCATCACTGACATCACAGCAGCAGGAGAGTATAAATCCACACACCGATACTCACCTGCACAAGCGCAGGAACGGACGCCTAACCCAAACAAAGGACTCCGAGACGCCAGACCACCGCGCTCCCTATTCAGGACTGTATTTGACTTTAGCAAAGACTGAATTATGTGTTCTGGAAATTTCGCCAAATGCCTGGGGATAACCCTCCTCCCGCTGGCCATCATCTGTGTCATCTGCAACATTATGCTGTTTTTCCCTGGTGGTAAAGTAGCCGATGAGAGCAATGACATCACAGAAGAAGTCTTTTACTTTGGAGGAATTCTGGGATCTGGTGTGGTGGTGAGTGGATGAGCAAATGCAAGTAACTTCTCGTAAGAAGAACAGAGTAAAACAAAAGACTATCAGTATCAAATAACTCTAATTTGAGCTCAAATTTCTGTAAAAAAAAAAGAAAAAAGTTTCTGTTAACTCATTAAAGATACAGTTTTCGTAGAATGTTTTTTTTTTTTTGCATTGTATCTAGGCTAGTATTTTAAAGTTGTTGTTTTTTATAGCTATTTTTTGTAATTTTTTATTTTGTACTTCACTATTTTTGTTTTATTTTAAGGCTTTTATTAATTGTAGAAAATACCTTATAAGTAAGCGTTCACCTTTAAGTAACGAGCTGGTCTTTGTTTAGATGATTTTCCCTGCGCTGGTTTTCCTGGGCTTGAAGAACAACGACTGCTGTGGCTGCTGTGGGAATGAGAGCTGCGGAAAACGTTTCGCGGTGAGAAAACTCCCCGAACGCTCTGAGGAGTCCATGTGACAAATGACATTCTCACACCATTCCTCAACACAAGGATCACGTTATTCCCGCCATTTGGGAATTTAGAATCAGAATCAGAATCAGCTTTATTCGCCAAGTGTGCTCAAACACATGAGGAATTTGTTGTGGTTTTTTAAGAAGCTCTTGGTACATACATGCATGCATATCTGACATGAGAACAGAAACGTTTTTGAATTCCCACCAAAAAAGGCCTTTCTGAGCAAAATATTAGAAATATGCGTTTTTATATTCTTACTCTTACCCTGCTTGTAAGCGATTTTTGCCACACATGCCATTTCAAAGCACCATTATATTGAAGAAACATTCTAATATGCAAGATTAGACACAGTAAAGCTATCAAGAAGTCGTATCTGTATGTTTTGTGTTTCGCATTTGGTTTGTTTTCATCTAGATGTTCAGCTCTATTCTGTTCGCCGCGGTTGGAGCTGTGGGCGCCGGTTACTCTGTTATTGTGTCTTGTCTGGCCATTAATCACGGGCCCAAGTGCTTCACTACCGTAGAACAAGTTAACGCCTCTTACCCATTTGCCGACGGGTGCGTGTTTATTATCAAATGAATAAAACTCAAGTAATAAACCAGTAGCTGTAAGATTAACACATGTCGCCTGGTTTCTTCCTTTCAGGAACTACCTGTCCAACAGAACGCTGTGGAGTGAATGTACGGGTCCGGGCGATATCATCACGTGGCATCTGACCCTGTTCTGCATCCTGCTGGCCACTGGTCTGGTTCAGATCGGTCTGTGTGCTTTCCAGGTGATCAACGGGCTCATCGGCACTATCTGTGGAGACTGCTGCGGCTGCTGCGGGGTATGCACAAACTCTGATAATAACAATAACAATAAAGCACCCACAGGCATTATTGATGAAATTCCCCATTAGTTTGACATGTTGAAATAACTTAGCCTCGTGTTTTCCCCCACAGAGCTCTTAAACCACTCGGAATGGACTTGGATCAATGACTCTTCAGGACTGATCATACATCCATATCTGTACTTCTCAACAGTTTCTCACCTCATGATTTGTATTTATACTGTTCAGATGGATGTTGTTTTCTTCCGTGTTTGCTCTATCTGCCTGATGGCTGATGGCTTATGAAGGCAGCATACAGCAATATTGTTATATATAGCCTATAGATGATGTTTCATATAGATTTATATGATATAGGATATTGATATATAGTGTATTGATACATAGTAAAAAGAATATTGAATATTTATTCAAACTGTAGGAGAATGTTATTTTCACACAAGTATTTAGTCTTTTTTTCATGATGGATGAAGGGGACGTGCAAATATATGGAATATTTGATAAAAGATAACGATTTTTAATATTTTATCTCAGGAAATTGGTTGAAATGTATTGCTATATTAGTAAAAGAATATTTAACACTTAATAAACTCTTGATTTAAAAAGCACCACATGGCTGTCCTTGTTGCTATACTTGCACTTTTCCGTCTCACTCAGCAAGGTTTTGTTTTTTTGGAGAAAACAGGAAGCAGCAGGAGGGACAGTGAGAGGATCTGGGAAGCACCCTGACAGACTCTGGAGAGTTCAGGGTTACTTCATAAACAACAGCTGGCCTGCTGAAGATGATTTGCGCCATTTTTTTATAACTAAATATGCAAAGAGCATGCAATAACATGATGCGCAAGCTGAAACCGCACTAGAGCGTACTTGATAAGAGTTCTTATGCAGTGTTATAACTTCTATTATTGAGAGAAGGCTTTCTGGCTAAAGTAAATGTTTGTTGTTCCGCCAGTGTGATGTTGATGTGTTATCAGGGGTTTTATGAGGGGAATGTTATTTTATGATGGGTTTATAGGTAACAGCTCTCATCTTCACACAGGAATGATTAACTTTATGTTCTGTGATGCATATGTGACTGATGCTTTATTACTGATAATCTTCTCTCGATAGCTACTTTATCTGGCTTTTTGTGGCTGCATGATGAATGACTTGTTTCTCAGTGCAACAGAAACGTTTCACAGCAAATAGTGCAGACTTTGCAAATATCACTTTGTAGTAACAACAGCAACATTGTGTAATTACAAGCATTTTCACAAAATATAATTTCCCATTAAGTATGCAATTAAGCAGTAACAAACGCAAACGTAAAATGTGATTAACTTTAATAAGATAACTCACTCAATAAAACATGTTGAGGTGATGCTGAGACACCTGCTGGACATATGATGAATCTGGACTTGATACATAATTGTAAATTAATAATTAATATAGAAAATAATTTATTGGATGACGTTTTCTCACTCTCAGAAACATATTAAATAATTGCAATTTTAAATGTTTGTTTTTATCGGAAAATAAGCTAACTTGCATGTGGGTCATTCCACGAAATCGGTGTCATTTGCATCCCTAAAAATAATCAAACATAGATTTAACAACAAATAAATTTGCAATTTAAAAACATAACAATACTATGCATGCTTACATCAGTATTACATTAAAAAAAAGTCAATTAAATATTATTTTAAATAATTTAAATAGCATTTATGCTGGTATGGGTAAGCTAAAGTTTTTGGCTCACTATATATTTTTCTTTTTCAGCAGGACTTTTAATTTGCAAAATGAAGGCAAAATTATATAAAAATCACATTTGCATATTGTTCTAAATACAGTCTCGTTGTTAAGCAATGTTTTTGGCATTTGTGTCACCTGATTTCATCCAAGTGACATCACTTCTAGGAGGTTACATAATCTCTCAACCTGAATTCCAACACAAGCATGTTTCTCTCTCACTTCTATCATGTTCTATTTTTGATGATTTATGATGCCTGACCTGGGGGGGGGGGAGTCATGACACAGGCGAGAGATCAGGGCAGGCGGCTAGCAAACACAGTCCAGGAGAACAATCCGAGTAAGGGCAGGCAGAGAACAGTCAGATCAGGAAACAGGTCGAGGTCAAACACAACGAAAACAAACACGGGTAGACCGCTCAGTAATGACAGCCAGGGCAAATCAAGACTTCGCAGAGAGTCAGTGCGTGTGAGCGGCTTAAATGTGTGTGTGATCAGTCTCAGGTATGATAAGAAATGGAGTCCGAATAAGAAAATGTTAATATTCAGGAGATGGTTCCCTCTGGTGGTGCGGAGGAGGAGGTACAGGAGCCTCCTCTGTAACAGTCAATACTGTTACCATTACCATTGTAACTGCAGCTATATTTTATTCTAGACAAAGTCCTTTTTTAAATGTCTCTCTTGTATATATATATATTCTTAATTGACATGTGGTCACCCTCCAAAATTAGGATGTTCTTGGTCATCTGAAAATATATATATATAAAAAATAAAAAAAATAAAAAAATTTTTAAACAATCCCAGTGAAAAGAGTGACTAAAATGCTTCTCATATATATATAAAAACTATCACAGAGTTCTAATTAAACTATAGTATCTAGTAACATTTTTGTGTCGGTAACAGGGTTGACAAAAATACCAAAACATGAGGTAGAAAAATAGTCATAAAATAATAAATTACATAGCCTGAGATGGCACAATACAATGTCTTGTTATTTTAAGGTGTCTTGATTTCATGGATATTTAAAAAATGTTGATTAAACATTTAATTTTTTTTATTTTTTCAAGTGGAAAAGGCACTGATTTCATGGCATGACCCATATACCCATTCATAATCTACCCATTATATTTTGCTTTGTCCATGCACTTTTAATTCAGCATCAGAATTGTTTGGCCTCATGGTTAAAGAAGAAGCCAACTTTTCTCACAGTCTTTATTTACATGCCATTATAGTATATGATCCTACGTATACTGTTATGTTCTTCATTTATTAACTGTACCTGGTGATTTTTCATCATTGCAAGAAATAAACTGTTTATCTTTTATCAGAATGTTTTTCGGTCTCTTCTATGCAATTCCCACTTTTCACAATCCAATACATTTCAGATTAAAAAAATATTTTTAGTTGAAATCCATGCTAGGAAATAGGTCACATACAAAATGTGATGTATATGGAAATTCACATTAACCAAAGATTTTGCAGCTCTTCAAATCTGTAAAATTCAACTCCAAAACATTTATAACGTAACCATGTTTGCACAAAACATTAAAAAAAAAAAGTCAGGAAGGCTCTTCAAAAATTCATGCATCCCTTTTAAAAAAGAAGTCTACTTTAACATACTTTTTAAAATAGTACTTAATAAAAAAATAAACTTTACATGAACATGTTTTCAGACACTTGCATGTTAATTGAAAGTAAATGAAAATGTATTATATGTCAAATTTATATCGAATAAAATAAACGTTAAGAGAGCTTTTTAAGCCACTCGAGTAGGATTTTAGTACATTTTTATATGTTTTTTCATTATTACTTCTATTGTCTTTGAATTATGGTTATAATATGCGTAATGCACTAACAAGTATTTAAGGTAAACTAAAATACCATATTCTTTAATGTAATTTCTGCTGAAACTTGTATATGATGTACTGTATATACACTTAAGTGGTGGACATTTATTAATATTATATTATCTGCGAGTACAGTTTAAAAAAAATCCCTTTATGATATAAAACACACAAGGGCACATTCAGTACAATTCATATCTTTTTACAAGGGACCAATAGCAATGAGAATAAATTGTTTTTACCACACCAGCTGATGAAGACAAAGTCAATGGACTGATTCACAAAGAAACACAGCTACACATCCATGCTAATAAACCATTTTATTATTTTCCTTTTTTATTTCACTGACAATTTTAGAGATTTCATAGAGGTTACAACCACATTTCTCACGTACAGTATACCACCATTATATTTCTGTGGTACGCAGTTTGTTTTCTGAGCTTTCCAGCATGTGACCAACATTAAATCTTACAAAAACCTAAAGCATGCTGAAGTGTGGAGCGCTACATAAGTCTGGCATCAACCGATACAGATGACACACCAGACTTCATCTCACCCCATAACACAACAAAAAAAATCAGCATTTTATGTGTCTGAAGCCATATATATTCAACTCTGTGGGATATTGCATGATTTAGGTTCTGGAAAAGCAGTTTATATCATAGAAAATTGTTTCAATCATTAAAAGGTCCCTCTTGCTGAGTTTCTGGCGCAGAAGGGGCCATTCAAGACACCCGATCTCATCCTTAGTTGTCCAAAACCAAAGAAAACGACGTCTCTGAGGTCACTCGGGTTCGCGAACAGCTCGTATCGGCTCTTTTTGACCCGCTACTTAACCGCTCGGTCCTCATGAAGGACGTCATGAGCTCAGTTTGACCTACAGCTACTAAAAATCACCCCGTCTGCACAATCCACAAATCCAACACACTTCAATTCATCATAACCCATCTATAACGTAACCATAAACAATAATGAAGTCACGGTGAGGTGGGTCTATACACCCCCCGATGCTATGAATATCAAACAGATCAAACATGCAATACAAAAATTAGACCTGTGTAGAAAAAAACAACATATTTATATGTTTATATATTGAACTGGATTTCAGCCGGAGTGCTAAAATCAAGAAAAGAAAAAAAAAAACAAAACAAGTGTCTGCCCCAAAAAATCATCCAAATGAAGGCAAAATTATCTCTGGTATCAGAAAATACTTATAGATAGATATTCCCTGAAGATATCGAGGGACTAGATCAGTATTGGCATATTTGTAGTGCTTCGACAATTAAAAATTCCTGAAAAAAGGAAACAAATCTAAAAACGATTTAAAAAGAAGTTAATAGCTCTTGATAAATACTAAACTGCAAACTAATTAAATGCACCAGATGTCAAGAGCACAGAATAGAAAATAGGAATACTGTAGCAGTACATAAAAACATATATGATATGAAACGCTTGTCTACAAATGCCATCATGAGCTTCACACAATAGCTAAACTGGAATAAGAGTAAAAAACACATCTGAAATAGCTATTCGTTGGATATAAAGTCACAATGTAAAGCTTTGACAGGCACACTTGTGCTACTGATTTGGCAAAAAGCAGGGTGAACCTCATGAAAACGTAATGACCATTACGATTTTCTGACTATTAAAAACATCTAAATCAAAAACAAACACCAACAAAACTCGTTTTGCATTACTGTCATACAAAAAAATCTCATTACAGTAACACATCTGATTGTTCTATTTTTGAGTTTGTTTGTAATTCTTATTCTCAGTCACGATTCGTATTAGTGTTTTTAAGGCAAATGTGCTTAATTATTATTCAAAATATCCTAACGGTCCTATAAAAAAACGGGCTTAATTTTCTTTAGGTATTAACTTCTTGTTATTGATCCAAATACATATATTTTTTAATCAAAGCTTATTTCTGCCCAGAAATATACACTTTTTTTTTTATTTCCAAAAAAAAAAAAGGTAATGTGACTTTTTGTCTCACAATTTTGACCTTTTTCTTGGAATTGCAAGTTTATATCTTGAAATTGCGAGTTATAAACCCACAATTCTGAAAAAAAGTCTAAATTACGAGTGAAACTAGAGGAAGAAGCTGACTGAATATATAATATAATATAGATGTATTTATATAAAAGAGTCTTTAGTGTGGTGTGAGTGAGTCTAGAGCCAGGTCAGGAAGGGCTCGCTCTTGTTCAGGACCGACTCCACGTCGTTGAGGATGGGCATGAGGTCGGCCCCCTCCAGGGTGCCCAGGTCCACGTTGGTGCCAGGCATGGAGTCCAGGAAGTCTGGGAAACGGCTCTGAGGCGGGACGCTCATACTGACCTGCACCATGCTCTCACCTGCAGACAAGACGATGGGAAACATCATTTCTCTGGCAGTCGTAAACAGTAATTATTACCCTCTAAGCATCTATAAAACTAGCTAACAATCATGTTCATTCACTGAATAGCGCAGGCGTCTGCAAACTCAGGCCATCACTGGCAGGGGGAAAGTTAAACATGCTATACTGTATATGATTCATTGATTCAGTGGTTTATTTTAGAAATAATCCCTTGCATCTGCAAGAAGAGATACAGCACGTAACTGATAAACAATGCACGGGGCAGCGCACAACACTACCACTGAAAAAAATGCATTTAAGTGGGTATAAAGTACTGAGTTTCATACATATACATACATATATGTACGATACAGTATCTACACCAACTTTACAAGCAACATATACTGTAAGTATACATTATGTATAGCATATAAATACCAAATTTCATGGGTAAGTGGCCCAAAATCCCCTGAAAATGTACACCATGGTGGTATTTGTTGTACTGTATTTAATATATATACTGATTTAGGTACAAAAAAAATAATCATGATTAGGAATAATGAAAATCACACAAAAAATAAAAAAATAAATACAAAATCTAAAAGTAGTAATGAAAAAGAGATCCGGTGGAAAATGTGCTTAATTTTTATGAAAATACTGTCATGTCATAATGCCGTGCAAAATGCCACAAAACTAATTAAATCTAAAATTATATATATTTTTTATATTAAACAAAATAAATATTAAATGAAATGAAATAAAATAAAATAAATTATTTAAAAAAAACTTCAACTTTTTTAATTTTAGCTAGTTTATTTCTCATTTTCATTTAGTTGAAATACTAAAATAACAACAACAAAAATCTAAAACTTGCTAAAACTTTAAAAAACTAAAAAAATGTATAAAACTTATGGGAAACATAAAAATTAAATCTAATTTAAAATATTAATGAAAATGTACAAATACTACAAGTCAAGTCACCTTTATTTCTATAGCTCTTTATACAATACTGATCGAGTCAAAGCAGCTATACAATATCAAACAGGAAAATAGTGTGTCAATAATGCAAGAGGACAATAACAAACAGTCAGTTCACTGATGATTCAGTGATGTCAGCATCCAGTTCAGCGCTCTTCCAATAGTGTCTGTGCAATCAAGCCGACATATGGCCAGAAATTAAGCAAAATATTATAACAGGGCTGTCTAAACTCGGTCCTGGAGGGCCGGTGTCCTGCAGAGTTTAGCTCCAACTTGCCTCAACACACCTGACTGGAAGTTTCTATGCCTAGTAAGAGCTTGATTAGCTGGTTCAGGTGTGTTTAATTAGGGTTGGAGCTAAACTCTGCAGGACACCGGCCCTCCAGGACCGAGTTTGGACAGCCCTGTACTATAACAACTAAAATAACACTAATGCCGTGCTCTATCATGGTGTTTTTATCTGGTGCTGTACCTGTGTCCATCTCCTCCATGCTGTTGAGGAAGTCCTCAGGAGTGGTGGGGATGCTGTAGCAGCCCAGTCCCAGCCCGCTGTCTGTGCTCTGCTCCCGCGAGTGATACGGCCCACTGCGCGCACACACACACACACACACACACACACACACACACCTTTAACACGACTTCATACCCCCAGAGAGCAATCTGGGAGATCTGGACCAAGTCAAACTAATTTTTAACATTAAACTAAAGAGAGTAAAGAGCAGACTTGCCTGTTGAGGAAGGGGTCTGAGCTGTTGTTGGGCATGTTGCCCTGCGTCATTGGTAGAGAGCTGATGTTTGGTGCCACCGGTGCCATATTATCAGAGTCCATGGGCAGCTGCCGGAGCGCCACCTCCTGGAGAAACACAAACACACACTGTAACCCAAACACACTCTCAGCTTTACATCGCTGTCATGTGTCAGCAGTTAACCATTAGAGACGGTTACACATTAACACCAGGAACTGAAACACTGAGAGGAAGAACTAACATGTACACTCTGAAATAAACCTGCCAATCTGTGTTCATAAAACTGCTTTACTGCTTCTGTTAAATAAACTCAATATACACGGTATTTCCAGGTAGTGTGATTGTCAGGCACATACAGTAAACTAATGTGTGTGTGTGTACATGCCAAACAATTAGTCCCGATTAATCGCATCCAAAATAAAAGTTTTTGTTTACATAATAAATAAACACAGTACACACAAATATATTATGTATATATAAATACAGACACTTGTATATATTTATGAAAAATATGTTATGCTTATATTTTAAATATATTTATATATAATATAAATTATATGAATACAAATATATACATGTAAATATTTTCTAGATATATACTGTATGTGTGTTTATTTATATATACAAATACATATACACAGTACACACACATATATTATGTAAACAAAAACTTTTAATTTGGATGCGATTAATCACTTGACAGCACAAGTGATTAATCGCATCCAAATTAAAAGATTGGATGCAAACTACCTGGAAATACCGTGTATGTTGAGTTTATTTAACAGAAGCAGTAAAGCAGCTGTGTGTACATTAATGAGGAAAAAAAATTAACTTAAATGATTTTAGCAAATGGCTGCAATATAACAAAGAGTGAAAAATTTAAGGGGGTCTGAATACTTTCCGTACCCACTGTATATAATACATTTATGTAATTTATTCGATACCAAAATATCAATTAAAACTAGTTGAATACAAATATTATAGATAAAACAACTGCTATTTTATTTCTATGTGATTTCTTTGGGGATATATATCCATACATATACATATATATATATATATATATACAGTGGGTACGGAAAGTATTCAGACCCCCTTAAATTTTTCACTCTTTGTTATATTGCAG
>NW_015505282.1:762849-822658 GCF_001515645.1 Sinocyclocheilus grahami | reverse complement strand
GAGAAACAGAGAGACAGACAGACAGACAGAGAGACAGACAGACAGATAGAGAGACAGACAGGCAGTCAGACAGACAGACAGACAGAGAGACAGAGAGACAGACAGAGTGACAGACAGAGTGACAGACAGATAGACAGACAGACAGAGAGACAGACAAACAGACAGACAGAGTGACAGACAGACAGACAGACAGACAGACAGACAGACAATAAACTAAGGGTTAATAAACTAAGTTTTAATATTTTATCATAAGAATTAATGTAAATGGTTTTATAAAACGATAAGCTCCAGATTTCAGCTCATAAATCCGCTGGTCAGAGCAGCTCAGGCTGTTTATATATAGATGAGATTCAGGGTGGAGTGCGTTCACAAAAACAGCTGCAAGAATTCAGTCCAGAAGAAAAGCGTGGAAGACGTCCAGAACCAGAAACCAGTGTCTGACTCATCTTTTTTTAAAGCTGTTCTTTTTTCAGCCTTAGTCCACAAACATATGCAAACAGCATGTGTCCTCACACAGAAAAACATGCCCAGCATCACAAACTGAGTGAACAGAGTCACCGAAGAGTCAGAGAGGTTTCATATAAACACAAGCTGCGTGAGGTCCGTCTGCCGCTGATTCCCGAGGCTGGACTGATGTGTTCTCCTTTTAATCATTTCTATAAACCTGAACTTTGATTCATGTCGCTTGCTGAGCGACACAGCTTCTGTAACACTAGATGGCGTCAAACTTCACACAAGACATTTTTTTTAAAACTGGCTTTTGTGTTACAAGTCATATTTTTCATGACCCCATGTCTCTCTTTTGGAAAACTTATACACATTTTATTCACATTTAATTATAAACAACAACAACAATTATTATTATAAATAACTTTTTTTTAAATTATTATTAGTTTGAAATAAGTTTCCTTTTTTATATTTTCAGTTTTTAATTTACAGTTTAGTCATTTTGTTGTACTTCTGTAATTTTTATTAGCTTTTTTCTATTTAAAGCTTCTGTCTATTTCAGATTTAGTTATTTTAGTAATGCAACTTAAACTTTATTTATTTCAGTTAGTTGACAAGGCAGCTTTTCTTATTTATTTTTTTTTAATTTAGGTTCCTTAGGTTGTAAGCTAACATTTCATCAAATATAAAAATGTTCTTATTAGTGCGGTCAAATGATTAATCACGATTCATTGCATCCAAAATAAAAGTTTTTGTTTACATAATATATGTGTGTGCTGTGTATATTTATTATGTATATATAAATACACACACATGCAGTATATATTTTGAAAATATTTACATGTATTGCATATATGTATATTCATATAATGTATACTATTTATAAATATATCTAATATATAAACATAATTTTTTTCTTAAATATATACATGCGTGTGTGTATTTATATATGCATAATAAATATACACACACATATATTATGTACACAAAAACTTTTATTTTGGAAGCGATTAATCGCGAGTAATCTTTTGACAACACTAGTTTTTATACACACTTTATTTTTATGTTTGTCAAAGTTAAAATTTTCAGTTAACAAGTTCATTTTTTACTGGAATGATTAAATTTATAAAAAAAAATAATAATTCCGGAAATTGTAATCTTTTCCCCTAAAATCACAGTTTAAGAGCATGCTGGCGACAACTGCTGGGGTTTGAGAAAAGAATATTGTTTTTATGTTTGGATTAAAATGCTTTGTCACCTTTCTGAAATCCTGTTATTTGCATGTCTGTTTTGCCCTTTACGCTATATTTGTTGTAATGGTTCTGGTGGACTGTTTCTCCAGCAGACACTCACCTGTCTCAGGAGCTCCTCCTGTCTCCTCTGGATGCGTTCTCGCTCCATCTGGATGCGCTGGAGCCTCATCTTCTGCTGGTGCTGCTGGGCGCTCATGGGGCCGCTCATGCTCATCATGGGCTGAGAGCTCTGCTGCTGGGGGCCCTGGACCTGGACCTGCTGCTGCTGCTGCTGCTGCTGCTGCTGGAGGTGCTGCTGATGGGCCTGCTGGCTCAGCACTGCCACAAACACATGACAGACACGCTCAGACACAGCCTTCACTCATCTGAGCAGAATTCAAGAACTTTCTCCATTCGGCAAGCTCTAAGCTGATTGGCTGGTTTCATTTACGAGGAATCAGGCATCTACAATGAGAGATACTTTATATTCTAAATTAGAGTTGTACTTGTTACTTGTGGATGGACAGAAACCATCATTTTAAAGTTTACAGGACACATTTCTGGTAATTTCTCCCGTGACTGGTTGCTTTCCACGTCAGTTGGAAGGTCATTTATATCTAAATGGGTTGTTCTTTGGCAAATAGCCAGGCTATATGCACATACTTAAAAGTCTGTCTGTACAAAACCAGACAGATTCATTAATGCAGGTTCTCTAATCCTCATGCTGAAATGGCAAATCATAGTGTTTCAAAATGCGGCTTTGTTTCTGATTGTCTGAGGAAAAACAGGTTAAACAAAGAAGGCACACAAACACAATGACTCAATTACAGCTGGCCAGAACGCAGCACGGAAAAGTGTTTACCAAGAAATATCTTCCCTGTCCTACTGAAAAAAGTACTGGCCTTAAAATGGCTTCAGTGTGGCCACCGACAACAGGCAAATCAAGTAAGTCCACTTTTGATGTTAGCTAGACAAGTCAGAATTTAGTTTTCGTGACAAATTTCTATCTTCTATCTGAGCCAAACAATTACACAGGATGCTTTGGCTCATAGCACTACTGTTCAAAAGTTTGGGTCGGTAAAACTGAGCTCTTAAGCCCAGTTCACATCAAGAATGATAACTATAAAGGTAACGATATTAGCGTCCACATGCACCAATATTGTCTGCTTATCCTAAGCGCACGCTCATCTGCCGCTTTAAATTCTCCAGCTTGTGACAGCAGGATTTAATCTGATTGGCTGTCAATGTTTTTATCGTTCATCAGTTGGAAAAAAATCATCCTGAAAGTGATTCCAACGATATCGTTTCTCTGTGTCTTTATCGTTATAGCTGTGGTGTGGACTCTGCCATTCTTTAATATTGAGAACGATTTTTAGAACTATATCTTTATCGTTATCTTTATAGTTTTCGTCCTTGGTGTGAACAGGCCTTTAAAGGGTAGTTCACTCAAAAATGAAAAAAGCGCGTACACACCTCACGCACCGGATGCCGTGCGCGCGCCCAAAGACAGTCCAACATAGTGGTGTATTAGAGGTAAAAATGTATATAAATACTGTTTGGTTTCTTGCACAAAACTTATAGATTTTGTTACCATTGCCATGCATTATACGACTGATAGACTGCAACGGTTGGAGTTAAAAATCTCCGTTTGTGTTCTACTGAAGAAACAAAGTCACTTACATCTTGGATGCCCTGGGGGTAAGCAGATAAACATCACATTTCATTTTTTGGGTGAACTATCCCTTTAAGCTCACCAACACATTTATTTGAATTTAAATTTAAACAATTTAAAACAACTGATTTCTATTTGAAGATAAACATAATATATTCCTGTAATGACAAAGCCACATTTCTGGCCATGTTTACACGCCGTTTTAAAACGAAAATGATCCTCGTCTACACTGGCGTTTTCACTGCATTTCAGAAACGATCTCCATCCACACTACACAACCGAAAACGCATCTCACATGACCATTCATGCAGGTGCAACAGTGAGCATGATGCTATCATTTACACGGTCGTCAAGGATACACAGAGCAAATGTGGGCAGCTGACATTTTCATAAGTCTCCATTTTGGTCCGTTTACACGGAAAAGCGACTTCGGAGTTTTCAAACTAAAACGGGCGCTTTCGAAAGTCTCCATTTTTGAGGGAAAAAGCCGGAGTAGTGTAAACTTAGCCTCAGAAGCTACCCATATAATCCAGTCGTGGTCCCTCAGAAATCATTCTAATATGCTGATTTACTTTTAAACAATCTTAATATTATCATTGTTGACAATAGTTGTGCTGCTTAATATTTTCGGGGAAACCGTGCTTAATGTTTTCAAGATTATTTAATGAATAGAAAATTTAAAAAATTCAAAAGAACGGCATTTATTTGAAATAGATTTTTAATGTAATAGCCTTCACTGTCAATTTGGATCAATTTGCTTAATTAAACATTAATTTCTTTGAAAAAATTATCTTGCTGACACAAAACATTTGAACTGTAGTGTCTCTTTCAGATTATAATATGTAAATATGCTCTGTTGTGATTGGCTAACGTCCAGGTAGCAGTGTAGTTCACACTGTTGATCACTAGGGTGGGCCTCGTTTAGATTACAGAAGAACAAGTTTTATATCATTTAGTTCAACTCAAAATGAACATTTTTGGAAATTGTTTACAATAATTGCTGTATTCTACTGTGATTTCATTTATCTCTGGACGAAGCCAGAGTTCTGGTTTGTGAAAAGCTGTTCTGTTTCAGTGTAAAGGACGTCTGATGTTCTCAGAGGAACGGACCGATAAGAAACAATGTTTGCTTCAAGGACTCAGGCAGAGTTTCACAACTGACATTACAGCACAATAAGATTCACATGCTTCACTTCAGTTCAAACTCAACCAGTTTCATGATGATAATCTTCTCATCGCACACAGGAAGCAATGCAATGTGAAGAGTGCTGGTGACTCCTGACCATATGGAGCACGTGTGTGTATCTGTGTGTGCGGCGTGTTTATCTGTCGGGTAAACCACTTTCACATCGACAAAACATTCCTGTAAAAGCCAGATGTGGGCTGAAAGAGTCGTGAGATATGGTGCAAACAAAGCACAGTCTTTCTGCTCTCCGGATCAGCTCGTACTGCTCTTGGATTAATTATTGTGCAGCTTATTTAAAAATAAAAAAGCTCACACCATGTCCATGGCCAATGATCAGGTGGCTGGAAAGGATTCAACAACCTTAAAACTAAGTTTGTATTCTGTTCTGTTTGCTGCAAACCTTAATAAGTGAAAATTAAATTTGGTCCCAATTTATGACAGACATCGTACAATACACTCTTAAAAATATAGATTATTTACTGGCACTGATGATTCCATGAAGAAACTTTAACATCCATTGAATTTTTCTATAGCAGAAAAGGTTCTATATAGGAGAAAAATAAGGGTGTTTAGATTATTAAAATGCATGAAATGGTTCATTTAAGAACTGTTCACTAAAAAAAAAGGTTCTTCTATGGCATCTCTGTGAAAACACCATTTTGGAACCTTTATTTTTAAAAGTGCACTTACTTTATGAAAAAGAATTTGATACAATATATTAATTCTTACATTGTGCTTACACTTGTTATTACACATGTTATTACGCTGTCGACTGTCCACTAAACTTCTAATATTCAAAATTTGGTAGCACTTTATTTAACAGTCCTGTTTTACAAGTATGTAGAGAAATCTAGCATACATATACAACCAAAGTATACTTTGGTCAATTGTTACCTTACATTACTGTAAATGCACGTACTTGTAAAACAAAGTGTAACTCAAAACACAATAGCAGCAAATGTAAATGTGAATCTCTCAAGAGTATTATAAACCATCATTTACATCATTTACACTAAGTACATTTTTAAAAATGTAAGTACATAGTAGTTACAGATTCATAAACAGGAACCCAATGTTCTTGAGATTTACAGTATGGTTTAGAACAAAAACAACAAAAAAAGACTCTTATTATGTAATCAGGTAATGCTAAGTGTGCTCACCAAGAGAATCAGTGTTTTTTGCTGTGTTGCTACAGTATGTGGTTGCTGACTGGTTTAAAGGGCATTGCTAGCATAATGGATTTAAGAATTTTAAGAAAAGAAAATCTAAAGAAAAAGAGATCCACTTGTATGTATGAATGCAATGCAAGTCACTTTGGATAAAAGTATCTGCAAAATGTATAAATGTAAAAGTACTGGTCAAAAGAGCACATACCCAAGTCTCTGTAACTTTCAGGTCTCTAGATATGGCTCGGGTCTCTCATTCAACGTAAAAAAAAAAAAATACAAATGTTTGCTTGTTTTATTGTCTGTCAGACCTAAATTATAAGTCTGAGTGAATAAGTAATGTAATAAGCAAGAGCACACCTCTCCTCAGCAAGTCACTTGATTTGAAGTAGCATACTTGTAGTTTGTTCAAATCCCCAACCTTCAAGTATGTCCTAAACATCTGCACAGGCCCTTCTCAAATGTGCAAAAGACTCAATCAAACTTACTGGGTGGAAAAAGTTGAAGCCCATCACCCTCTGTGTATCTCAGTTCTCTATAAATGGATTTCTGTTGGAGGGGGTTACATAATGCACAAGAGAAAGGTTTCAAACTGGCACTTAACCAATTTCCTTGTTAGATTAATGCAGTGATTCTTCAGACTTGCTATAGACAGTTTCAGGCTACCAACTGTCTAGTGAACAGGAAGACAACACGTTAACTATCGAAGTGTGATAAACCAGGTCAAAATGTCAAGAGATACCACCAATTATTAGTATTATCACTCAAAACGAAACAAATCTGCATCACGTAAAGAAGCCAGCAACTAAACTCTACTAAACTCGACAATCATCACCAGGCAGGAGCCGAGGATTATCACGGTTTGCTTTCTTTATAAGATTTGCAAACATTTATTGACATCAAAAAAGATCTTCAAAGGATCAGTTTTATGGATGGGGTGGAGGATTTGGCAACCGAGCAGTTGAGGTGAAGCAAAGACGGCCTTATATGGTCAGATGAAGAGGAGACATTCGCTAGTTCAGATCTCACTTCTGTCACTGAAGTCTTCAACTATTTTTACTACTAATAAGATATTTTGCATTGTGATATTATTTTCCATGACAATTCAAGGGTTAGTTCACCCAAGCATGAAAATTGTCATCAATTGCTCACCGTCACTTAATTCTACACATATAAGACTTTCGTTCATCCTAGAAACACAAATAAAGATACTTTGAAATCTGACAGGGTTCTGTTCACTGAAAGTCCATTCTACCAAAATGTGCTTTCTTGATCCAGAAGAACCAGTCTGGTTTGTTCTCGCGTGTCAAGCATTTAAAGTTGTGTTTCTATTTACCATATTTGATGTGCTCTATAGATATGTGTTGATCAATGTTTAAAATCTGTTCATTATATTCCGGAGACTTGGATTAAATCACTACGTTTACATGGATTGCTTTTAATGTCTTTGTTAACTTTTGTTTAAAGCTTGAATGTTTTGGTGGAATGGACTTACAGTGGAATGACACAAATCTCTCAGGTTTCATCAAAATATCTCCATTTGTGTTTCAAAGATGAACTAGTAAGGCGAGTAAACAACTACAGAATTTAAATTTGAGTAAATTCTGTTAAAACACTTCGTATAAAACTGAATTACTGTTGCACTTCTGTCTGGCATCACTTGTGTTGCTAAAATCACAAACTTATCCATTATTTGTTGTCTCAGTGCAAATCAGTGTTAATTTTGACAGCAAATTTTGATTTAGTTTTAGTCAGTCTTTTGACTAAAATGCCATTTAGTTTTAGTCATATTTTAGTCACCTGAATTGTTTTTAGTTTTAGTCTAGTTTTAGCCGACTAAATATCATAAGATTTTAGTCGACTAAATCGACAGTAAATTTAGTCAGCTAAAATCTAATGGGTTTAGTTAGTGTAATGCATTTATTAAGCATTTCTCTAAAATTTCCAAACTCATTATATAGGTTTGATATTAAGGTTTTATCATGATAGACACCGATTTAACTGCGGTGACACACAACATGCCTTTATGTTAAAATTAAATAAAACCACTTCTCATAAAGAACTATAACATGGTCTTCTTTTTAATGAAAGAGCAATGGTTATATAGGCTAATTATGCATTCTTTATAGCAACTTGTTTACCATATTCTTCATTCTTTCAAGCAGACATATTTATTTCTATAAATAAATTTAGATTAATCTTTAGGGCTACTAAAGTTTTTCAGTCAAGAGCAGTGTGTGATTTTCTGTCTTTCTGTTGTTGCTTGAGTAACATCAATGACTCGGACAGCAACTGAATTCAAGAGGTCCTCGATGCAGCCTGTAGTACGATGACGTAGCTGGATCAGATCCAATACGTATTGGATGTTTGACGAGCATGCGCAGTATTGGATTTTAATGCACATGCGCAAAGTGGGGCTGTCATTGAAGCTAGTATTTAATGTAAATGAAACTGTAATTACGAGATATAGGTGTGTTTCATAGGCTTACACAAACTATATTATACTGTGATTTTAAACTAGTAGTGTATTCAAACTTTATTTGAGCAATGATGGCGTAGTTTTGAATGAAAGGGTATGTAAGTTATATTTATTTTTTATTAGTTTGATTCGTTTTAGAAATAAAACTCAAAAAGCTTACAATTTAGTTTGTTCTTTATGAAAAAAATGGGGTGTAACTATCGTCTTTATTTTTTCCTCTAATAGTCAAGTCAAGATAGTTAGATAGTTGTCAAAAATTCGTTCATGAATCAAATATTATTTTTCGTTCTCACTCTCTGTGCTATACATCACAGAGTATAAAAATAGTTATAGGCCTACTAAAATATGCGGACATAATTTTTATACCATATACAAATAAAAAGAAGGAAAACAATCCTGTCAGTCAGGGTTCCGTATAGCCGATAGTACTTGCGCGCTGTGAGAGGCACTTTCTGTGTGTGTATGCTTCAGTGTCTGCGCTCAGAAAACTGGACCGAATTGAGTTCTCTCTTGCGTCGTCAGATTTATCCATATGTCTGCTCTTCTCTTACGCCCACATATTGACATTTTTTTACGTTTTATGCGACGTGCAGCAAGTATATGTATTAGCTTATGTCCCGCCGGTTAATAAATGTACGCATCTAACCTCTGAACCATGCAGCAGATTCCAAATCATCCCTCCCTAACATTTTCGTCTCATTTTTATTCATTGACGAAAATGTCAATAGATTTACGTCATAGTTTTGTCATGTTATGTAAATGTTGTAAATTATTCGTCAACGAAATTAACACCCGTGCAAATATTAATGGTCCCAAGAAAAGCCTAAAATCTTTTGTTTGATTTTGAGGCTAAATATGACCCGGACATGTTTTTTAGGTTATGTGAGATTCACTTTTAAATGCCGTTCATCTAGAGGTCAAAGTTCATGGCATTCACTGTCCGAGTTCAACACAGTCCAACAGGTGGGAAGCAGCACTGACTCTCAGTTACGATCTATTCCAGTGTGTGCTGCTGGTCCAGATGTGAACGGTTTCAACCGGACACACTCTGGCTTCCAGCCTTTAGCCCCCCTGACATCTGAGAGTCACAACACCCGCCATGATAGAAAACACATGTGCAGCGGACAGCGTTCGTGAAGGAGAGAGAGACAGAGAGAGTCGATTGAGTTGCTAAAGCCACACCAACAAAGAGCTTCTTGTTTCACTGATTTCCCAGAAACGGCATCAGCTGTCCAGCAGGGTCAGCAAAAATGACAGGAAAAAAGCAAAGGAAAATGTCCAGTCCCAAAAATCTGTGAGACATTAAAGGACATCCTGTCCCAACAAGAGCTCATAACCAAAGCATTGGCTAAAAGACCTAATTTCTCGCTCCACTTACATTTACTTGTGCTTTTTATGGTGAAGATCTAAATACCTTCTCATAAAGACAGCAAAGGATATGGACTATTTTACATGTGACTGAACTTTCTGTCCACTATGTGTGTTGTATACTGGTATTCACGATAACTGTGATATATAATACTACACTTATTAATAATTTAGTAAATAATCCAACACAAGTGATCTTGTTGACACTCCAACATAGTAGGTATTGCTATTGCACTCACCATTGAACAGAAAATAAGAAAATGCTGGGTCTATTGCGATAATTTGGTTATTGTAAGTTATTTTGGCCATGATCATCATGTAGTGAAAATCTAATATCATGACAGCATCTAATGTCCCCTATTATAAACAAAAATAGATTGAAACTCAATGCCAATGATCCCCCCAAATTCAAATAGTCAAACTAAAGTTACAACACATTGCACACTGGTCAGTGTACACTGAAAAACCAGACCACCCAGACAACTCTTATAGTTTTTCAGTGCACTATTATGGGATGCACCAGTCCTGTTCTATTATTCTACATAGGATAGATACTATGCCAATTAGGATTAGTCTTCATGTACTGTATTAAATATGTACAAATTTGTAGATATATTTTTTTTTCAGTAGAGAAACATTTCACATGTTTCAGTCAACCATTCTAAAGATTTCACAAAAAAAAATAATAAATAAATAAATAAAATTCACATAATTGGATCAGAATATGTGTTGTTAGTCACTGGCAACAACACAAATATCTTTAGTATCTTTTGGAAAATGAAAATTCAGTCCACATTTACAAACCTTCACGCCATTCCAAACTTGTATGACTTTCTTTTTCTTTTTGCCCATACGATGAAAAGCAATCTGGTCCAGTGTTTTGGAGCCCACTGATTTCCACTGTATGGATGAAAACAGTTCTTCAAAATATCTCAACTGTGTTTCACAGAAGAATTAAAAGTCATACAGGAACCACATGGGGTTGAGTAAATGATGACAGAATTTTCATTGTCCTTGAAAATGGTCATGTTAATGTTCATGTCTGTCAAGTAGGGGTGGGCGATATGATCACAATCTTATATCACGATATGAGTCATTGTATTTCATGGTAACGATATATATCACAGTATAGTTATTTTGCTTTAAAAAATAAAGTTCTTTATGATATCAACATTTTTGATACCATAGAAATGTCATCATTCTTGTCACCAGTGTCAATATAAAAAAAAACTATATAAACTAAAAAAAAAAAAAAAAAAACTAAAAATAGTTTTTATAAACTATTATTAAAAAAATCTCCGTCCACATGAAAATGCACTGTCAAGAGCATGCCAAACCAACAGGTGGTGATATAATCTCAACCGTAAAGCCATGTTGGCCAATCTTCTGATTGAAAAAGTTTCCAGTAGGCGGAGATAACAGCGCAGGCTCCGACGTCACAAGCCAAAAACTCCGGTTTCACTGTCTACACGATAACACTGTAACCGGAGTTTTTGTAAATCTTCACCCTGGCAGGCGTTTCAAAAAATGTTCAGTTGAACTGGTGCTGCGTTTGCATGTGGACAAACGGCCTAACCGCGTAGAAAAAGCTGCGGTTTTAAAAATAACCGCGTTCGTGTGGACAGGGCCTAAGACAGCGCGCTTATAAAGCAAAATGAGTTCTCTTTTACTGCTGATTGTTTCACTGGCTTAAAATAACCTATTTTTAAACTGCAATGCTTAAAAACACACGCAAATGATAAATCTTCATGACCACGTAGCACAGCAACATCTTGAACGTGTAGCCGTGATCTCTACTGGTTGACAAATTTCTACCAGTTAACCGTGTCTACCAGTATATTGTCCACCCCTACTGTCAAGGATCGTTAAGTTTTTATAAGTAAAATGATCACTGATCAGGCCAACAGACAATTACAAACAAGAGGTAATAGCGTGTATTGCAAATCATGTCTGGATCATTTCACCTTCAGTGTAGACACATGCTAGTCACAGCACTAGAGCAACACCCTCATGCCATTTCATCATATTGCATATTCAGATTAGTGGTAGTGTGGGAAACAGGTCAAATTATCAGGAATGAGATTGTGGGATTGGAGTGGGAGGTGGACAGTTTACATCATTATATCAAGCTACTGGGCTGATAGGACTCCAGGAACGCTAGAAGGGAGTACTCACCCACCCGTGGGTCCAGCCATGAGATGCTTTGGGTTTTGTGGTCAGTGAAGTATGTTTCTCTCTGAGGGGTGACGGCCTGCTCCCAACCCTCGGGCAACTGTCCTGTTCGGTAACAGTACAACAGCTACAGATCAGCCAGCAGCCAGACCCACACTCCAGAGTGATGACCAGAGAAGTGTGCTTTATTTACTGAGCTACTTTTTGGTCTGCTTAAACGTGCAAAAATTACACTTCAAGAGGTTGCCTTAAAGGGACAACTTTATACTTTATTTACCACTAAAAGGTACATGGGTAATATATCTCAAGGGTATATATTACTAAAATGCACCTTTTAAGGGTAAAAAAGGCACAAAGTTATGTTTTCGAGTTACTGCCCCAGTAACAAGCTGTCGTACCCCCAAAGGTTCGATTTATGTGCATTTGTTCTGACAGCTTGTTGGTTTGTGTGAGATCTTTTATCAAAATGTATTTAGTAAAATGACTTTCCTTTTCAGTTGATGTAACCAAAGTCACAAAGCAGTATTCAATATTACATAATATAACATAAATAAATTCAATTAAACCTAAATGAATAAAATCTAGTTTGTACTCACAGTGGATGTATACAGTTGTGAAAATATTTATAAAATTTACAAGAAACGTTTAAATTTAATAACTCTTTTTATAATGTCATGTGGTGCAACCATCAAGAAAAAAAAAACATTTTCTTTACACACTGAATACATAGTGTTCAAATCTTAATCATAATTCATAAATCATAATTCAATATTACATAATATAACATAAATAAATTCAATTAAACCTAAATGAATAAAATCCAGTTTGTACTCACAGTGGATGTATACAGTTGTGAAAATATTTATAAAATTTACAAGAAACGTTTAAATTTAATAACTCTTTTTATAATGTCATGTGGTGCAACCATCAAGAAAAAAAAAACATTTTCTTTACACACTGAATACATAGTGTTCAAATCTTAATCATAATTCTAATAAAATTTATACTTATCAAGGCAACAAGTTTTCTTATTTTAATTAAATTATATTGAATAATAAATAGTTACTAATAAAGTTATTGCGGAGTTGCACCACATGACAACCTTATTTTACAACCTTAACTATGCTTGCCTTGTCATAAAAAAAAGATCTGATATCATGAGACCTCTCTATGACAATTTAATGTTTAAAAATTATTATTATTATTATTCTTTTTTTTTTTTCTGCATGCTAGACCATATGAATTTGTTTTGGAGGACAACAGCCTCCAATTCAATTAAAATTATATTCAATTGAATTTTTATTCAGAAATTCAAAACACCCTCATCATATAAGATATATATTATGTCATTGTATGAAAGAAATGCATTTTGTATGTTTTAATACAATAAAGAATGAGCATCTCATCACTGACCAGACGACACATTCATACTGGGCTCAATTTCTTACACGCTAAAAAAAGCAGCCGCAGCTGCCTTTAAAACTCTAGGGTGTGATGCAATATGGCAGTTGTTGTTGTAAGCGAGGGGGGAAAAATATGGAAAGCATTCAACAAAACTGTATTGTTCTAATAATGCACTCCTGCATTAGAGTGTCAATTACCCATAATCCCTAAGTTTTGAGGGGGGTCCCACCATGAATTACTGCGAACACACAACAGGTGAAGGCTCAAGCTGGTCTAAACTAAGAATACAGGAAATCTGTTGTCTCTCAAGTTCCTAGAGGCTGAAAAAAAATGCAGTGCTGGAAGGAATATTTCTCCCTCTAAACTCTTTCGTCTTGTTTTTATCCCTCCATCCCCCCCTTCGCAGGAATCTGTTTCTCGGCTGCCAACAAAGCTGAGGCACACCTTTTTTTCCATTTCATCACAAATCAGGATTTGGGAAGAAAAAAAGCCAAACAAAGAAAGCACATTTGGAAATCATTTAAGGTACTGACAGAGTAAGAGCGGCGGCCCGTGTCACGGGACAGAGCAAGCAACTCGCAAAACATGCTACAGAACGCCTCACGTACGACAGTCAACAAATCTAATACAGCTTTAAAAGCCTTCAGATCTGCTGGCTGGGAGGCTTTTTTCATTAAATCAGCATTTGACCCTCTCAGAAATACCAGTTAAACCTCATTCAGGGCCCCTAATCAACAGACAGACTGCTCTATATTACAGAAATGGCAGATAGCCTTCATGTGATATACACTTACTTTAAGAAATTACTAAATGAAACACTTTGTTACTTAGTCTAAAACAATTAATTTTTAATGGTACCTAGCCTAAAATAATACAAAACAGACTTCCTTGAAACGATTCCTTAAAAACACATACTATATTCAAATACTGTACATTCTGAATCTAACCTGATCTTATGAGAAAACCTAACTACAGTATTTTATGCAGTTTCATATGAATTTGTATGATTTGATTTGTACAAAAAAATATATATTCTTTTTAGAAAAACACCAGTCCATCCCTAAACCTAACACTCAGTTTGGCATAAACAGATTGTACAAAAACATATAAATGTACAAATTTATACTAATTCGGTAAAACGTAGCAAATGTAGCTAATAACTGCTATGAGACTGTGGCTTTTCGAAATCGACCCCATACATTAATTTACTATTCCTTGCAATACTCCACTAATATAATCCACTTGAATTCGGAACTTGTGAATTCAGAAACTGGGTGCGCTGAAAGTGCTGTGGACGCCATCTTCTGTTGGGATGCGGGAATTTATTTGAAGTGATCCTCACAGTGCATGGGTGTTCTCTAGCTGCTAGCCATTGAGTGTGCATGAGAAAACATAACTATTTAATGAGTTTGCGATTTCGAATGAATTTGTACGCTTTGATTCGTACAAAAAAAATTTAATTTTTAGAAAAAGAAAAAGAAAATCTAACCCTCGGTGGGGTGTAAACAAATCATACAAAAACGTACAAATTAGATCGTATGAATTCGTACAAATTTGGCAAATGTAAAAAAAGTTAATTGCCATGAGACTGGTGCAAAATGACTTGCCATGGGACTTTTCAAAAACGTCCTCTATAAGCTCATTTACTATTCTCAACTAATATAGTCCACATGAATTTTTTATTTTTGAATTCAGTAACTGAGTGCGCCGGAAGCGCTGTGGACGCCATCTTCTGTTGAGATGTAAAGACACGTCTATTTTACAAGTTAGCGATTTTGTACGAATTTGTATGATTTGATTCATACAAAAACTAATTTTAGAAAAAAAAACTAAGCATGAAGTTTCACGCCTAAACCTAACCTTCATTGGGGCATAAAAAAATGTACGAACACGCACAAATGAGATTGTATGGATTCATACTAATTTGGCAAAATATAAAAAAAGTTAATAATTGACATGAGACTGGCATGAAATGACTTAGCATGAGAATTTTCTAAATTGTTCCCTATATGCTCATTTACTATTCTCAACTAATATAGTCCCACTTGAATTTGAAATGTGTGACTCCAGAACCCGAGTGTGCCATTTTTTTTTAGATGTGGGAATATATTCGAAGCGACCCTCACAGTGTAGAGGTATTCTCTGGTGGCTAGCCATTGAGTATGCATGAGAAAATATAGCTATTTTACAAGTTTGTGATTTTGTATGAATTTTTATAATTTGATTCATATAAAAATGTACAATTTAAAAAAAAACTAAGCATGAAGGTCCACCCCCTAACCTAAGCCTCAGTGAGGCAAAAACAGATCGTACAAAAACATACAAATGAGATTCTATGAATTTATACAAATTCAGCAAAATGTAAAAAAGTTAATAATTGCCATGAGACTGGCACAAAATGACTTAGCATGAGACTTTTCCAAATCGTCCCCTATACGCTCATTTACAATTCTCAACTAATAAAGTATTGTCCACTTGAATTCAGAATTTGTGAATTTGAATATTTAATTTGATTGCACCGGAAGGCCTGTGGGCGCAGTCTTCTGTTGAGTTGGGGTTATTTACTTGAAGTGACCCTCACAGTGCATTGGTATCCACTGAGTGTACAGTATATCGGTTGAACACTGTGGTGCTGTGGTGCACTCAGTTATGCCCACTATGGTTTCGAAAACCACTACAAATGGCTGTTGCCTTCAAATAGTGCACTATATAAGAGTAAATGGTGTTGTTTTAGTGGATCATGTGTGTTGCACAAATGGTGTGGGTTTAAGACTATATGAGTTTGTTTAAATCTCACATCTAAACACAAAAGAAAAGAACTGTATTTTAGCATGCTAGCGGTCAACTATTGTACATTTATTAAACTCCATGAAGTTCATCCCAATTCCACATCAGAGGTGTGATATTAGATGTCTGTGTGAATGTCACGGGCCGTCAAGCATTGAAGTTACACAGGGCAAGCACCTGTAGCAAAGCTCCTTCAGCTCCATCCCAGCTGATTGAAAACAGCTCAAGAGAGCATGTGTGTTTTCATGAGTAATGGGGAATGTGGACTGCTGGGAGGGACGGCTTTCACACTCACCGAGGTTGGGTTGAGAGAGAGCCATGGAGCGCTGCTGTATGTTGCCGTTGTTGGAGGCTTGATTGTGCAGACCCATCTGGGTCACCGAGGGTGTCATGGTCTTCCTGGGGTCGTGCCATGTGGTGATCTTCTCAACGTGACTGCACAAGAACGAAAACAACATGTTCACATTAAACACACTGCAGAAGAGTATTCACACTGTTTTGAAGAAAACCTGTTTTTCTTTAGGTCAAGCAAACCAGAACTTGTTTTTCTTGTATTCTAGGAACACAATGGCGATTTTGCACATTGAACACTTCAGCCTGATCCCAACCATTTACTCCAAAACCCATTTAAAACCCAATGGTCTCTCAGAGGACATATTTAGATTTCTTGGCCATGTCTAACTACAAGTGTTGGGGAAGCACTACGGAAATTGCATGGTAATGGGATGGGAAGAATCAATTATATCAATGCTTTTGCTTTTCTTTCGCAAAGGTTCCCCAAAAAAAATTGCGCTAAAGAAATGATGCCTATCATTACATTTTAGAAAACAAACTAGATTTTAACTATTTTATGAGTTGACATTTTCACATGAATTTGTCTGATAAAAATGAAAATAATGCAAATAAGCATGAAGGAGAATCCTTAAACTGAACCCTTAGTGGGTTTAAACAGATCATACAACAATGTATACACCAAATTTACAGGAACCCACCAAAACTTAAATCAGTTAATAAGTGCCATTAGACTGAATGTATCCGAAATCACCCTCTATGCCCACATTCACCATACATTTCCCTACAAACAAGTAAACGCAAAGTTTCTTCGGTGAAGACAAAGGTTTTGTGAGCAAACTTATTAGGGGAAGCTCAAAAGTTTTGCAAAAAAAAAAAATCATTTTACGATGCAAGATTCTGCCTTAAATCATTCAACAAGCCATTGCTGGACTCAACGCAACCTTTCGACCTGCAGTTCTAACCACAGAGCTCTAAAAGTCCAGAATGAACAATCACTGCGGATCGTATCACGTAACAGATGTACTGGTGTTTTCAGGCTGTGGTGTCCTCAACAGTTCACTCTCGTCCTCTCCACTCCTCCACCCTGAGTAAACCCTTCAAAACTGCAGCTACGTGAAATTCTGGCTTCTCTGCATTTTTCATGCAAGGCCACAAGCGTCAGACTGGTGGTTGCTAAATGACAATCTCAGTGTCCCTCAGTCAATAAACCAGTTTAGCATTGCTTTCATTATCAGGTGGGCTTTACCGTCTAGTTCAGGGGTGTTCAAACCTGTTCCTGGAGATATGACTTCCGCTTGAGATTAGTCTCAACCTTGTCTGATATTTTCAACCTTGATGAGCAGGTTCAGGTGTGTTTCGCTAGAGCTGGAACTGAACTCTGCAGGAAAGCAGATATGCAGGACTGCAGGATACGGTAATGATGAATAAATGCAAGCCTTGTACAACCACTGGTTAAGCTCCAACATTTGGTTGCCAGTAATCTTATTTATTTACAGTTGATCACCTGCAATGCTAAAGGGGTGGTAATTTTTCATTCCACTGACTTCCATTTATACACAATCTCATGCTAAGTTTCCAATTCAACTTTATATGAAAGTTGGGCAAACTAAGACCTGCAAATTAATATGATGTATATGGATGCGTGACCAATAGAAGATCGATACATCATATTGTGACACCTTTGCTCAATTAAAAGAACCCAATCTTCAAATACAGGAAATTGGAGTAGTGCTTTTAAATTTATATTTATTTTATCATTCTTAAGGTGCAGTTTTATTAGTGAAATGTGGCAAAATGTTGTGACCAAAAAAGGTCAATGTTCCATTGTCAATTGTATAGTGATGCATGAAGCTCCACTTACAACAAGAGTCACTTTCAAACCAAGCAGATTTCTATTGGTTAATGCGACGAATTTGCATGACCAACTTGAACAATTTTTGACAAGCTTAAAATAGTACATAAATTGTGTATAGTCAACAATCGCACCTTAATTCTAACCAATCAATCAATATCTGGGTTTAAAGAAGATCCAGACCCATAAATGTATCAACTTGGCTGATTACATTCTTTACGGGGTTTTTAAAGTTTTAAACTAAAATATATGACACTAAACTTCACCAGCTTGTTTGTACACAAACTGGTCTGAACAGAAAATCATATGGCTGTTAGTGACCAAATGAGTCACAAAATACACAAAAGCCTCAATCAGAGAGTGACTCACTCAAGCTATTCACGCTACGCCGGGAAGATTATCTACTTCCTGCTGATCTCAGGCCTGCACAGTGGCAGAACAGGAAGCCATGTCTCCACAGCAGACCTCCCGGTGCATGTTTTGAGAAACTATTATTCTGTGTCTTTAATAAACTGTTTCTAATTTTTTACTGGTTACATTTCCAAGAATTCAGTATTTCTTCATAAGATCTTAAAATATAATATTGTTAAAATAACATGTAAATGTTACTGCTTTTTGTTTATGCTGTAAACCTGACCATCGGTTTCTAAAGTTGTGGTTTAAGAGACTCCAGCTTTGTGAAATACATCAACAGTGGGGTTAATTAACACAGTCAGGATGCTATTAGTCTGAGTGGTTTAGATTTACGAAGGTCTGACAGAAGAGAGAAGGAACGGGCCCTTGGGGGTCTGGGTGGGGCAGCTGTCCTGCACCTGTGGGTTGGGCCCCTTAAATTTAAGGCCCATCTTCCCATGCATTAAAGCCAATATGTGCAGTGGAACAGCTGTTTAGCAGCCTAATGTTAAAGCAAACAACAATTAGCCAGTGGCACAATTTTGCTTTCTCTTGTTTTACACGTTTCGTAGAATTATCAGGACTAGTGGCACAGTGGCACAGGCATAGCATTTTTTGTCTGCTTAAAGGGTCATATTTATGACTTTTACAGCATTATATTTTTCTCTCTTATAAGGTTAGTCAATGTTCTGTTCTGGCAGCTGTACTTTTCTTTTGACCATTTTCCAGCCTCTCTCTGACCCTTTTGTTGAGTCCTTAATAAGTGACAATTGATAAAAAGCTTTTTATGCAAATCTCAGTTTGATGTTGTCACAAGTAAAAGTGGGCAGTCCTATGTTAATGAGCTCATGGCTATAAGTTGTTTGGAAAGGAAAGTTTTTAGACATGATTTTATGTCTACATCAGGGATTCTAAACTCTGGCACTTTCCTGAAGAGTTTAGAGCCAACTCTAATCAAACACACCTAGACAAGGTAATCAAAGTCTTCAGAATTACAAGAAAGGTAAAAGCAGGCAAGTTTGATCAAGGTGGAAGCTAAAATCTGCAGAAAAGTGGAATTCAATGGCTACAGTTGAGTACCCCAGGTCTACATAGTAAATCAGACTCTTAAATTTCTAAAGATGAATTAAAAAATCTTTTTGTCCTCTTATGGTACAGTACTTTCATTTATTTATAAAACCGCAATATTAAAAAGTCTTAAGATAACTAACAATCAATTACACTGACATAACCAAATCATAGTCCATTACTTTGCCAAAATTAACAACCCGGACGAGCCCCCGATTTTTACTTTTCGGAATCCAGTCTAGGGCTGAAAGGTGGGGTTTATAGTTTTTCAGAAATGAGTTTCTGCACTGGTTTGGAAAACTAAAGCAGAGATTAGGAGGCATGGGGGGCTGACGCATGGGTCTCGCATGGCCATGTTTGGGTACAAGCCACATGCTGTTTGCAGAGGAAACACACACACACACCTCAAAGAAACAATGGCTTGGTGGTGGATTAGAGGTGAAACACAGGCTGAAACAACACTCACAGTAGCCAGATGGACACAACACCTCTGAGCTGAGCTTCCCGCTCTTCCTGTTAGTGTGCTAGCTGTAGAAAATAGCACACACACACTCCAATACAGTCCCAGCGCTTGTCATGAGGCACATTCATTTCAACAAACATGCTTACAGCACAGAAGTGAGTGAATCTCTCATTCGCCTTTTAAAATCATCACCTGGTAGCCTGTGTGTTGCCTGCAGAGCGCATTCTATAAATAACTTTAATTTCTTTCATTGTGGCTTCAACACAATATGCATATGCTTTAGAATTTATCTGTATTCTAGTCTATTCTAACAAAAACAAAGAAAATCAGTTTTGGCACGTATATACAGTACATTTGAAATTTACAGTCTTTCTTTTCCACGAAAATTAAGCTAAAATATTGATTACTCATGTTAAACAACAGATTTTGTCCAATCAGGTGCTAAAAAGAGAATGCCCCTCCCCCAATACCATCTTCAACTGACTAGAAAGCAGAGAATCATGGCTGTGATGTAACCAAAGCCTATTAATTACAAAAAAAATAATTAATAAATAAATCAGGGATGGGCTGTTTGATATGTCCCAATTTCCTGTTTGAAAAATGTATCAAACTCTACCCATATCCATCTCGTATGTTGTTCTAATTATAGAGCAGGCAGTGGCAGAGCAGACGCATCTGAAAGCACCTTTCACCCGCAAGCGTGTTCAGAGTCCAGCAAGAAAACTCCAGGAATGTGAGTCTGTCTGTAGCCATAGAGATTTCAACACACTCTAGACGGAGCTGGCACAGACACACACACACACACACACACATACACACACACTATGGCACACAAGCAACACACACTTACTTAGGAAAACAATCTGTGTTAGACATCTATAAGACATCTTTGGACCCACCTCAGAGATGAGTGTTGACTCTTGTTAGAAATACTATAGTTTTAAGTCAATAATTTAGTCTAACATTTTACTATTATTCTACATAGTATTTTAGCAATAGTATGCAAGTGCTATGACAACTCTCATTTAGCGTAGCAAGGTTTATATACATATATATATATATATATATATAGAGAGAGAGAGAGAGAGAGAGGCCTTTTTTTAAGAAAACAAGCAGTTAATTTGGACATTTTCACATAGGGGTGTACTCACTTTTGTGGCCAGCCGTTTAGACATTAATGGCTGTGTGTTGAGTTATTTTGAGGGAGTTATTTTAAATAAATAGATTAAGTAGAATTAAAATAGAATAGAAAGTGCTAGAGTTAGAGGGTCAAATAAAGATGGAACAGATGTGTTTTTAGTCGTCTCTTGAAGATGGCTAAGGTCTCAGCTGCTCGGATTGAGTTGGGCAGGTCATTCCACCAGGAGGGAACAGTAAATGTAATATATATATATATATAGATATATATATTTATCAAAATTACTGTAAAAACAACAACATTGTGAAATATTATTACAATTTAAAATATTCGTTGTGACAGCGAAACTACTTTGTTTGGCCTTCCAAAAGAGGCGATATGGCTTCGTCATGCCTGGAGCTTATCCGTGCTGGTTGCTGAGGAAATACAACAACTTTGCGCTGTGGATCACCGGATCGGCTTTCACCAAGGACAAAGTGGAGTCCAGCCCGGGTCGTTACATGTGGTTGCCGCAAGCCTCCTTCGTCGAATCCGCCAAGCCCGCCGCCTCTGCTCACTCTAGGCCGTCGCCACTCACTCTAGGCCGCCGTGTGATGCTGTGTTTCGTTGTGAAAGTGTAGAGTAGGACTTGTTGTTTGTCATTTCTCCGATCACAAATGCAGACATGGTTTTATGTTTACGCGGCGCGAAGCAACGCAACGTGTAAAAAGACAGTATAAGTCATTATAATCCATAATTATGTCCCCACTGGAAGCAACGAATGGCTCGTTTGTAATGGGTTTTAATGTTTTTGAATCATCGCTCTGGCTGGACAGCCCATCATCACAGTATGGTAGGGGCGTAACATTTCTGTCACACGCTCGAGGTATTCCGCCAATCATAATGCACTGGATAGCTGGCCAATCAGAGCACACCTCGCTTTTCAGACCGATGAACTTTGTAAAAATCGACGCGTTTCAGAAAGACGGGGCATAGAGGAGAAAAAATAAATGTACAGTATGTGGAAAATAATGTGTTTTTTGAACCAACTACACAAAATAATGTTCTTTTTAGCAACATCATATGACACCTTTAAATTTTAATTGATTTTTGTGATCAAAGCTGAATTTTCAGCATCATTACTCCAGTCTTCAGTGTCACATGATCTTCAGAAATCATTCTAATATGCTGATTTGCTGCTCAAGAAACATTTCTGATTATTATCAGTGTTGAAAATGGTTGTGCTGCTTAATATTTTTGTGGAAAACATGATGCATTTTTATTTTAGGAAATAAAGAACAGAATTTACTTGAAATATAACAATAACATTATAAATGTCTTATACTGTTAATTTTGATAAATGTAATGCAGCCTTGCTGGATAAAAGTATTGATTCATTAAAAAATATATATTACTTGAGCCCACAGTATATATTATTGATTAATGCAATATTTAACATTACATTTGCATATTACTGAAATATATATTAATAATGTGATAAGTAATTAATGTATTTTGATATAATACAGTAATGCATTAAAATATTTTACTGATATAAAAGCATATTGTGAATATCATGATGATTTTAATGTACTTTTTAATTAGCCATTATGTTTCCAACAGAGCAGTTTGTTCACTTCAGCCTCCATTAATGTTTTTCCCACATTACATTAATGAATTTCTTTCAGATAGCAGTAAGCAACTGAATTAGTTATTTTTATTTAGCAAAATCTTTTTTCTTTTGATTTTGACTTGAATAAGACCTTTCTTTACAGTTACAATGGGATTCATCAATAAAAAAAGCAATCGTTTTCACAAAATTCTGAAAAGCATCTCAAAGTTAATTTCATTCAAGTGCTCATGCTAAAACAGATAGTAACTGTGGTCATGTCTGGGCTGACTCAGTGACATCCTCCCCACTGAAAACTGCCCTGTCCGCAGGGTGACAGCAGCCCAGCATGGCTCTGGGACACTCTCCACCCAGCTGTGCTAATTGAAAACAGGAACAAAAGAAAAGGATCCACTTTCCCAATTACTCTGAACTCGGGTTACTGGGGAATTCCTGCACATCCAGCACAAAGGCGACTCCTCCTCAGAAGAGAAAAGAAATCGGTGACAGAGGGCCTGTCCGAAAGATGGATCGCCAGAGGTCAGATTTAGATGGCGGGGACTGTTGAAGGACACCAGCTGGATATTGTGGAATCAGAAGTATTCAATTGAATGTGAAAATGTGAGGGAGGGGCGCGCAGGAAATGGAATGCGCTACTAATTATAGTTATCCAGATCACTGCCGCTGAGCCCTGACATCTTCTGTGGAAACGGGGCAAGTCAAGGCTTGTGTTTGCAGGCCTGGTCAGCAGTGAGGACTGTGTGACGACAACCTGCTACACGCAAATGGTTTGTAAAGCTACAAGCAGTTCAACTACAGTCAAGCTACTTGGCACACTTTAAGTGATAGTTCACCCAAAAATGAAAATTTGATGTTTATCTGCTTACCCCCAGGGCATCCTAGATGTAGGTGACTTTGTTTCTTCAGTAGAACACAAACAAATATTTTTAACTCAAACTGTTGCAGTCTGTCAGTCATATAATAGAAGTGAATGGCAATCACGGCTTTGAGAGTCAAAAAAACATACACAAACAAAACCAGATTAAACCCCGAGGCTCGTGATGATACGTTGATGTGTAAAGACACGAAACGATCGGTCTGTGCAAGAAACAGACGTGTCTTCTTCTTGCTTTACGGCGGATCGCAGACTTATAAGTGCATTACCACCACCTATCTCTCAAATGGACCATTGACACTCTATCTATAATCTCAATTAGGAGTGTCAATGGTCCATTTGAGAGATAGGTGGCGGTAATGCACTTATAAGTCTGCGATCCACTGTAAAGCAAGAAGAAGAAGATGCATCTGAGAACGTGCTCAGGACAGACTGCAACGGTTTGACTTAAAAATCTTTGTTTGTGTTCTACTGAAGAAACAAAGTCACCTACATCTTGGATGCCCTGGGGGTAAGCAGATAAACATCAAATTTTCATTTTTGGGTGAACTATCCCTTTAAATATGTTGCAATTTATAGATTGTTTGAATACAGATCGTTTCAAAGAAACTTCATTTTAACAAACAGTGGTAATGTTGTAAAATTGATCAATTAATACATTTAAATTCGAAATAAACATGAATAATTAAATTTCAGTTGTAAAGCATTTCTACAGAAGACAGTTTCATCATTTACCTCAGTGTAGTTTAAAGTTGTTTCAATTCAGCTCAATAACAGTGTTGCAGTGTTTCAATTTAAGCTATAAAGCTTGTAAAAGTAGAAAGTTAATGATTATTATATAATGTAAAAATTAAAGGAAAGCTATTTAAGTGGGGCAATATCTTTTAAAATGCATAACTATGAGATGATATGATCTTTTTTGCAATCTGAGCAGTATTTAGCTATTACACATTTATTACACACTTATTACATGCTATTTGGACATGAAATATTATTTATTAAATTTTTTACCTGTATATTATGCTAAAGTTTCCACTCAGACAAAAACAAATCCACAATTGGCCTGGTGATTGTCCAAGCAGAATCAAGTTTTTCATCTGACGCTTAAGAAAGCTATTGTTTTTGCAGTTCCATTACGTGATGCTTAGAAATGAATAACTTCGTTAGTAGCATCACTAGATGTAGTTAGTTACTGCCCTAACACTAAAAACTCTCAATCAAATATGTATTTGTTTCTTAAAAATAGGATTCGAATATCACAAAGTTTCAAGCACTAACATGAGCCACTGGATTGAAAGGCAAGAGACCGTCTATGCTAAATAGTTGCTGAGTTTATAAAAGTGATTTACTGTAAGAGGGACAATATCACATCTAAAATGCATCAGACAATAAGATCTCTTTTGCAATATGACGAGTAGCTATTACATGTTTATTACACAGTTATTACATGTTACATCAATTTGAAATACTATTTTTGAATGGTATATTATCTTAAAGCTTCCACTTAGACAAAAAAATAAATAAATAAAAATCACAATTGGCCTTTCAATTGATGAAGCGGTATCAAGTTTTTACAAACAATCATGCAATAAAGTGATAATTGATGGGTAATTACTAAAAAAAAGTGGACTGAAGCTATTTGTGGGGAGTTTTGTGGGCAATATCCCTCTATATTGAAGGAAAAATATCTTTATTTGGTTAAAACTATCAGATAATATTTATTTTGTACAATCAGTGTAGTATTTATTTGCCACAAAAACACAGAGGGTATTAACCAGTTGTTTCCTAGCAGCTTGACATATGACAGAATATATCTGCTAGCTGATTCCCTAAAAGTTGTAAACAATGTGACTGTGTGGTTTGAGCATCAGCCCACCTCAATCATAGGTGTGAGTTTAAGGTGGGATGATGTTTTCCTCTGACAGCACTCAAAAAACCTGTTTAAAAACAGTCAGTGTTTTCGCAATTCCGCTAAGTGGTGCTTAAGAAATGACAACTTTATGCTAGTAGTGTCACTTAGTTAGTTACTACCCTAAAATTAAAACTCAGAGTCAAACATTTGCAACACTTTGTTTCTCGAAAAACAGGATTCGAACCTCACAAAGTCTCAAGCACTAACATGACCCATTGGATCGAAAGGCAAGGGGCAGTCCACGCTAAATAGCTGCCGTGTTGGTGTGGAAACAGACTCCAAAAATACTTATTCAGCAAGTGGAAAACTGAAGCAGTCCCGCATCAGACCTTCCTCAGCTGTTGTGAAGGACTTTGGGCGGCTCGTCGTGTTACTGGTTTGAACAACTGGCCCGTGAGTGTGGGAGTCAACGGCCCTGCAGCTGCTATTGGGTGCGCTAACTTTAGACCTGGCAGGGATTTACTGGCCCTGTTCACGCACACGAATGTTTAGAGAGCCAAATGATCAAGTGTATATGTAGAAAACAATAATGTATATATATATATATATACTGTATATATCATGGCGTTTCAGTACGTACCTCGGTTTTGACGTCACGGTTCGGTACAGCAGGGGGAAAAACTAAACAAAGTTTGCTTTTTGGTAAAGTGTTAACTATTAAGTGTCAACTGTTGTTAAACAGTGGTTTTCTGAACAAGTTGCTATTTATTTAAATACATTTAATTAGAATAAAATGTTTTCTAGAGATAAAAATCTACCTCAGCTTATGCTCTACACTGTAGGGAGCTCTTTTATTTTACTATAAGGTTACAATAAACAACAGAGCCCAAACTTACATTTAATTGCTATTTATTTTTTAAATATAATAATCAACACTCAACTTAAAAAAAATAAAAATTTACGCAAAATTGTAAATTGCACATAATGCAGTTTTTAAATTAACTTCTAAATTATAAAATGTCTATTTGTTGTTGAAATACAGTATATTAATTTACAGGTTTTCATAACAGATTTATTTAAACATACAATAAATAATTAAGACATTACTAACAAGTAAAGTCAAATATAATGAGAGTATATAGTCATATTTTGCAAAATGCTCTTCTCTAGACTTCAATTCTCTGGTGAACTAACGAGCTGTAGACACTGATGACTTTCCTAAAGTAAATGAAATGCAAGCATTTTCCACAAAAATATGAAGCAGCACAACAGTAATCAGAAATACTTCTTGTGCTGCAAATCAGCATATTATAATGATTTCTGAATTCAGCTTTGATCACAGAAATGAATTACATTTTACAATATATTCACATAGAGAACAGCTATTTTAAATGGTAAAGATATTGTTTCACAATATTACTGTTTTTACTGTTTTTTAAACAAATAAATGCAGCTTAGTAAGTATAAGACTTCAGAAACATAAACATTAACAAACTTTTGAACTGTAATGCATTTGTATTATATATATACGTGGTCATACTGTGGGCTGGAGGATCTACGGCTCAAACTGAGGGTCTGAATACAGAGATCATGACAGTAAGCCAGTGACTCATGACTACTGCCTTTCCCGTCAGAGACAAAGCAAAGCCTTATGGGAAGTTTGGGAGGTGCTTGACCCTTAGCACAATTAAGAGGCCTGTATCTTTTGTTCTGCTACACTATTAAGAGTTAAATGCCTGTTTAAAAGTTAAATATGTAACTGGCACATTCAGTCTCTGGATTACAGGTTTGTCCAGATCTCCAGATCCGAGCTCTTACGCTGGTGCTGTTGTTGAGACACTGCATGATTTAGGAGGATCTCATTAGGACTTTATTATGTGGCAGTTCTGGACGGCTGCCCAGTATGTTAAATAACTCCAGAAGGACTCTGCCCTACTGCAGACTAACAAGAAGCAAATTGTGCTGTGGAAAAGAATGTACTGATCCGATCTCTTGAATATCATCAGCCTTCAAAGCGCTCATGCAGCTCGGCTCTGAGCGTCTGTGAGAATGAGAGGGTTTGTCTTCATTCACATTCAGAATTCAAAACCACTCTTTTCTAAAATATAGTAAACTGTAATTTATTTCTGTGATCAAAGCTGAACTTTCAGCATCATTACTCCAGTCTTCAGTGTCACATGATCTTCAGAAATCATTCTAATATGCTGATTTGCTGCTCAAGAAACATTTCTGATTATTATCAATGTTGAAAACAGTTATTGTGGAAACCATGATTTATTTGTTTATGTATTTGCAGGATTCTTTGATGAACACGGTATAAAAGAACAGCATTTATTTGAAATAAATAAATATATAATATAAATAAATATATATGAATTTATTTTTAAAAAATGAAAAATGAAAATGAAATTTTGAAATTTGAAAAATTTTAATTTCCCTTAAAAAAGGAAATTGTTACTGACCCTGACTTATATATACTGTATATATTCTCACTAAATTGTTATTCACATTATGAAACATTTATTATTTATATTAATGCATTATATTTGTCTGTATATATCGTAGCATTTTTTTACATTAAGAAGACTGCAAATCTGTACTGCAAGAGGAGAGGAGTGCATAATAGTAATTTAAACAACTAAGATCATTTTTGGTTACACTTTATTTTAAGGAGTAATATTAATTAACTACATGTACTTACTATATGGTTAGGATTCGGATTAGGGTTTGTTTTAGGGTTACTTGCATGCAGTTATGCATAATTTATTGTTATTATGTAAGTACATGTAAGGTAAGAAAGGACACCTTAAAATAAAGTGTTAGCACTTTTTTGTTTTGTTTTGAGTGAAATATGACCCAGAAAGTGTTCTTTGTGCGCTTCACCCTTTAAGCACTGTGAATGTTTGTAAAACTCCAGCAGTCCTCACAAACTCTTTAGTTTCCTCGAGTGTGTGTGGGTTGCTGGAATGCTGTGTTAAACTCAGTCCCAGCGTCACCCTGACAACAACCCGTCAGCCGTCACACTTTAACATACAAACCCCCTCAGACCACACCGTTAATAGTTAACTCCAGTAATTTTCTGTTGTGTTGAGCGCTCATCTCAATCTCATCACTGCACTCCTGCACCAAAACATTTAGTTACACATTGCTATAATGACGATTATGGTGAAATATTACTTGTTTAATTTTGTCACTGTATAACTGTGCTCTGGGTCACTGTATAACTGTGCTCTAGGTCACTGTACAGCTCCAGTGGCAGATTATGTGATGCACTTTCAAAAACAAAAAATGGAAATATACACAATTCCAATAAAAAACAAATACTATATGATATTATTTTTATTATATATATATATATATATATATATATATATATATATATATATATATATATATATATTAAAATACTTTATGAACAGTAATATATACTAATATATATTTATTTATTAAATATATATTAAAATATTTTTTTTTGTTTTTGTAATGCCTTCTTCCATCTTGATAATAAACTTTATCCTGTAAATTAGTAAATTAGTAAGTGGTGTACCTGGTTGTAGGTGCAACGCCACTAACACAAGAGCATGTGAGTCAATTGTAAATTAAATTTACTAAATTGACTAAAGTCTTACATTTATTAAGAATGGCCATAAGTGGCCAACCCCAATTAAACAATCTTTACCATTTTAGTTTGCAATGCATTATAAGACTGTCTTGTAGACGAAGGAACTGGAATTTGGAATTGAGCTTAAGTAAGAAACGAGAATGATGATTTTATTTTTAGTAATTCAGCATAGAACGAACCAAATAAACGAAAATAATTAGCAAGATGGAATTAATTGAGAAATTGTGTTAGCACTGGATCCATACAGCAGATTCAGGGTTATTATTAACTAAAACTAAAGCTGAAACCATAAAAAAATCATTACTTGAAATAAAATAAAACATTACATTTAAATAAATTAGTTGTAAAGACAACATTTCTCATGTTAGTTTAGTTTCATTTAAAGTATTAAAATAACAAAAACTAAATAAACAAAAACTAATAAATACAAATTCACAAAAACTATACAAAAAAAGTGTCAAAAAATGTTGAACAAAAACATAAAATATAAAAACAAAATCTAATTCAACATATAAAAAAACTAGCGCTGTCAAACGATTAATCGCGATTAATCGCATCCAAAATAGGTTGTTTGCACATGACGTCACTGATGACGCGCGGAATGCAGCTGGAGGGCAGGAAGTGATTTTTCTCTCCATAGGAATCACTAGCAGAAACTCCAAATGCCAGTGTTTTGCGTTGTTTATGGATGCTTAAATTGGCCAAACCGAGAAACCACAAGGAGCTTTTATCATGTACGAAAATGTGTTGTTCATAAGTGGGGAAAAGTCAAGAAATTGATTGAAAAACGCAGGAAAAAGTGGCTTGTAAACCTGTGTCTGCGGTCGGGAGGAGCGAAGCTGGTGTGATAATGCTCGTGTGTGTAAATGGTTATTATAGGCTATAATAATATATTAAGATATTTATAAAGATATAATTCAGAATTTACTCAGTGCTAAACGCCACACGTAGACACGTAAATAAGATATTATTTGCAGTTCAGAGAGCTTCACTGATTATAAAATAACATCGTGAGATTGTGATCAATTGAAGTGAGTGACAGCTTTTTAGTGATTATATGGAAGCTCTATTTGCTCGCTTTCTAGGCAGGCTATAATCAATTAGCATGTAAAACAACTTTTATTTAAATTCTGAATCGATTATAGCCTGCATAGAAAGCGAGCAAATAGCGCTTTCATCTAACGTTAATCACTAAAAAGCTGTCACTCACTTCAATTTATCGCAATCTCATGATTCCGTGAACAGCAAACAATATCTTATTTACATCGTGTCTATGTGTAGCGTTTAGCATTCAGTGAATTCTGACAGTGTCACCCTGTATCTATTTATATATTTCTTTATTCATATTTTAATGTATTATTATCTTATATTAACCATTTGCACACACAAGCATTATCTGGCCTCGCTCCTCCCGACCACAGACGCAGGTTTACAAGCCACTTTTTCCAGCGTTTCTCAGTCAAATTTTTGAATTTTCCCCCCTTATGAGCAATACATTTTTGTACACGATAAATCTCCTTGTGGTTTCTCAGTTTGTCCGATTTGAGCATCCATAAACAATGTAAAACACTGGCATTTTGAGCTTCTGCTAGTGATTTCTATGGAGAAAAATCACTTCCTGCCCTCCAGCTGCAGTTCGCGCGTCATCAGAATCACGTGATTGCAAACAACCTATAAAAGTTTTTGTTTGCATAATATCTGTGTGTGTACTGTGTATATTTATTATGTATATATGAATACAAACACATGCATGTATACATTTAAGAAAAATATGCTATGTTTATATATTAAATATATTTATATATAATATAATAATATAAATGTATATACATGTAAATATTTTCAAAATATATGCATGCATGTGTGTGTATTCATATATACATAATAAATATACACAGTACACACACAGATATTATGCAAACTAAAACTTTTATTTTGGATGCGATTAATCGCGATTAATCGTTTGACAGCGCTAATAAAAAACTATAATAGTACATCAATAACACTGTTGCTGGCCATTTTGTGCAAAGCGCCACCTATCCAAATATTCCCAGCAGCTGTAAACGTTCAAATCAAGTCAGTTAAAGGTTACGAGCGGGCCAAAGGCATGATCACAGCCCTTTTCCATGAGGCTGCCAGGACTCTGAGTTCAGCTGGAAAACGCTGTGTGTGGAAAACAGTCTGTCCCAGCGCCGCTGCCCCATCCGTCCTTTTCCCTCCAAGATAAAGAGCACAGTGTCTCGTGTTATGTTTATGAGCTGGACGAGGCCGAGAGAACGAGAGCGCTGGAGGGCTGGGCTCTCTGACAGCTCTTTCAAACACCGTTTCGCACTACTTTGCTGCATAAAAATACGCATTTCCCCCATCAAAGACAGCAAATGCTTTGATTCTCTGGAAACCCAGAACCCGAACTCAACAGTGTCTTATAAGTGTGTCCATACGCCAGCCGACTGTAAAGCTGGGCCAACTGTGCCACATTCAATGAGGACGCAAAAAAACTAAAGAGCTAGCGCTTGACACAACCCCTCGTCAGCTCTCTTGTCTCCGAGCAAGTACAAATATAAAGAGTGGACACACATTAGCCTCATGTCTGCGGGACAAAGTGCTCATTGTGAATAATCCTACAGGAGACATGGGAATGAACTCTGGCTCTCACACACACACCCCACCACTTTCCTTTCCATTGGCTGCTCTCTCGCTCGCTCAATTAATGTACTCGCCTCCACTTTGCTGAAAAACACAATGATCTTTTTCCCATTTCTGTTATTTTCTGTTCTTTTTTTAAAAAAGGTTACTACACGTGGTTAATAACAAATCATTTTGATAAAAAAAAAAATACATTAGGCATTTGACCAAGTTTCTCTTGTTACTCTCATTCTCAAAGACACAATCTTATTTAATGTGAAACACTTGTGCACAAAACTGGAATATCGCACAAAACATTTGCGAATAAAGCACCGCTTCCATCTAATGAGTCAAAGAGAACAAAATCGTCACTTCCTGATTAACTGGCACTAAATATCACTAAGAAAAGTAGGAGAAGCCACTGAATATAATAATTTTCATATGTAATAAATGACTTGTGTCTCAGAGCGAGCAGATGAAACACAATAAATGCAGTCATTGCTTTCGGAGGTGGACGCTGCTGTTTGGGAACGCAGTCGTGTAAGATGCTTATACAGAAGTACATAAATGCAACGAGATCGGTCCGCTGGTTAGTCAGGTTGTTCTGTCCCATAGCGTAAAATCTTTTTTGATGTGCGTGGAGGAATTTATTCAGCAAATCAAGCATAAAAACGTTTTTGCGAATTAAGGGATTTTTTTTCCAAAATATGGCATTTACATCTGATGCGATACTTCAAAATGCGCATAAAAACAAATCAAAAGCAAAACATTTTAACTCTATAATCAAATATATTAGATATTTTTTTACTTTTTTTTTTGTTTTCTAAATCTTACAGAATCTTTGCATTCATATGTTTTTGGTCTGTAAGACCTGTGACCTTTGCTCACCAAGATTGCATTTATATATTTATTTTTAAAAATACAGTAAAACAGTAATACTGTGAAATATTAGTACAATTTTAAATAACTGTTTTCTATGTGAATATCTGTTCTACTTTTTTTTTTGTTTTCTAAATCTTACAGAATCTTTGCATTCATATGTTTTTGGTCTGTAAGATATTTTAATGTTTTTAAAAGAAGCCTCCTTTGCTCACCAAGATTGCATTTATATATTTATTTTTAAAAATACAGTAAAACAGTAATACTGTGAAATATTATTACAATTTTAAATAACTGTTTTCTATGTGAATATCTGTTAAATTGTAATTGATGTCTGTGATCAAAGCTGTATTTTCAGCATTATTACTCCAGTCTTCAGTGTCACATGATCTTCAGAAATCATAATATGCTGATTTGCTGCTCAAGAAACATTTCTGATTATTATGAAATGAATAGAAAGTTCAGCATGTATAGAGTCTAGTGTAAAAGATAAATGTTTTGTAACATTATAAATGTCTTTTAAACTCAATGCATACTCGATGAATAAACATTAATTTCTTAAAAGAAAAATCTAAATCTTACAAAATCTATAAAATGATAGTATATACATAAAACTGTTTATGAAACGAAGAGTTCCGGTCCTTGATTCTGATTGGCTGAGCTGCGTTTGAAGCTGTTGTATAATACTCTACAAACACACACCTTTGTTTACTTCTGTGTGTTGCTTGACAACCACTTTGTTGCAACCACAACTGTTTCTGAGAAACTACATTGTTTGGTGGAAGAATACTGTTTTTATTAATATCATTACACTTTATTTGCTCTGTTTTATTCTGTGAAACCTTACTACGTATATGGAATAACCGTCTTATAAAAGCAATAATCCCCGTGAAGCCATGGTTTACAGTGAATTTATAACAGCTAAGGGGGTTTTAGTTCTAACAACTCCCCTTAGCTGTTATAAATTCACTGTAAACCACGGCTTCACGGGGATTATTGCTTAAATTTAAAATAAATAGTTAACACAATTTTTAAAGACTAAAACAGCACTGCAGCGCTACAAGCTTTCCAATCTGCAAAAAAGCTGCTTGATGTGTGTAATTTATTTGCGCTTTTTAATGAATGTGTCAAACAGATTCACTAAACATTCTGAACTGACTTGGGTTGTTAACTTTTGGAGGCAATGATAAAAATGCTAATTTGTCAGTGAAATCGATCTAAAAAAAACATAAAACATGTAAAAGAAAAGAAAGAAAAAGAAATAGTGGCCAAAAACACAATCTTGTAAAACGGTGATTCCCACAATCCCAAATGATGCCTCATTTATGAAACACCAATAAGTGTTAATCACCAATAAATTAATCTCCAATTCTATCTCTAGTTAAAGAGTTCATTACAATCAAATGAGCAGTAATGAGCAGTGTTGGGGAAAGTTACTTTTAAAAGTAATGCATTACAATATTGCATTACTCCATAAAAAAGTAACTAATTACGTTACTTAGTTACTTTTTATGGAAAGTAATGCGTTACGTTACTTTTGCGTTACTTTTTAAATCTGGACAGGGCTTGCTTGTTTGTTTTTAAAATTTGCCAAATATAAAAGCCTTTTCACACCAAAAGTGAAATGAACAAGCCTCAGGCTGAAGGGAAAGTACATTTACGTCCGTACAGTAGAATGCAGAAGAAGAAATTTCAACACACTTCAGCAATAAAAAAGACACAAATGTTGCCTAGAGTAATTTGTGCTGATTAGTACGGTTGAACTGGATCATCGAAGGTCAGAAGCAAATAGAATGGGATTAAATACATAAAGCATATTTGTGTTGTTTAACATTTAATTATTGCAGGTTTGCATCATATTCTGAGTAGTAACTTAAATTAAAAAGTAATGCGTTACTTGACTAGTTACTTGAAAAGAGTAATCTGATTACGTAACTCGCGTTACTTGTAATGCCTTACCCCCAACACTGGTAATGAGTGATGAGGCTGTCAGACATGACCACACATGAGCCAAAACTGAATACGATCTGAGACAGAGCGACACTATGCGGCGCTCCAGCGGGTTACTGAGGCCTGGGATACTGGGGAGGGTTTTGGTTGGGTTTGGCTCAGGTGTCTCTGTGCCTGAAGGGGTAATCTGCTCAGGCATCGGCCGGCCCATGCACGGCTCTCAGAAACCTCCAGTGCACTGTTATGCAGCATTACCTGTTCAACACCTGCTTAACCACGCTCACAATGAGTAAGAGACAGATTACATCTACAGAATCTAACACATCTACTAATCATGGCACAGCAGCACATGACACCCAGAGCTAAAGTTAAACCCATACAGCTTCAATACCACTTACACTAAACTCAACCAGAAGCATTTGTGGTGTGTCGGTTACCACCAAACACTGTGCAAATACATTGTTTTATCATCATTTTTGAGTCATTTTAGGATGCTGTAAAGTTGAAAATAACATATATTAGCAAGCATTTTTTCACACTAAAATCATGTGAAACTTAAGAATGATCGTCCAACCCTTATTGATGTAAGTGATTCAAATCAAAGACATACAAAAAGGCTACTAATGAAAACATCTGTTGTGACATGCGTGCATTCAATAACAAGAGCTGGGGGTTTTTCGGACACATCATGCGGCAGGCAGCACATATGTGGAATATTAAATGACCAAAACGAAAATATTGCAAGCAAAATCATGACGTCCCTTGAAACAGAGAAGTAGGCCTATAGGCTACATCAGGATACTTTTAAAATGAGTAGTTGTTATGGAAATAATATACTTTAAAAGTGTATACTTAATTGTGAACTGAATGTAATGTTTTCTGACATTTAATTGCATGCTATTTGCAATTAAATGAACATTTGTTATAGTTTACAATTAAATAAATATAATAAAAACTTACTAAAAACAACAAATCTTACTAAAAACTTAGTAAGTACCTTAAAGAGTGCTTTACATACTTAAGTAGCACTTAAGTACATCTTTATATATCTTTTAATAATTCTATTGTCTTTGAAATATGGCTAACGTACTTCTGAAAGTACTAACGAGCATTTATGCTAAACTAAAATATAATTTAATGTCATTCCAATTGCGACTTGTATGTCATGCATTTAAATATATGTGCAATTACACATTTGTAATGATGAAATTGCAATTTAGTACATTAGTGCAAATACATTTACTTTAAATTTAATATTGAATAACACAAGTTATTCAATATTAGAAAAATTAGAAAGAGAAAATTATAATCAAGCATTTTTACATGATAACAAAATAAGTGTACTCCTTTAAAGCATGGCAAAATATGATTAAAACATAAAAAAAATGATTTAAAATGTACTTTAAAGTAAAACGTTTAATCCAGTGTTGGGGAAAGTTACTTTTAAAACGAATGCATTACAATATTGCGTTACTCCACAAAAAAGTAACTAATTACATTACTTAGTTACTTTTGTGTTACTTTCTGTCATATGGGCTTTATTTTTTAATAACAAAGAACAAAAAGTTATATTTTTGGCAACTGTAAAGGCCCTTTCAGAAGAATAACTTGCGTTACTTGTTTGAAAAAGTAACTCAGATATATATTTTTTTTAATTTATAAGTAATGCGTTACTTTACTAGTTAGTTGAAAAAAGTAATATGATTATGTAACTCACGCTACTTATAATGCGTTACCCTCAACACTGAATTTGATATTATTGCAAAGTGCACTTTTTGAAAGTGTACTTAAGTGTGTTAAGAAACAGCCATGAAAGTCACTTAAGTGGCCTTTTATGTGATTAATATTATATAATTTGCAAGAATTTACACTTCTTGCTCACAAGAGGTTTCTCAAGGCACAATAACAAAGTATTCCATTGTCGTAAGGATAAAATAAATATAGTTTTAATTCTTTCGTGGCTGGTATGCCATCATATTTAAGGTTAGTACCTTCTCTCAATTCACTCTCCATTGGCAGGTGTGCTACACAGCTTTAACTTTAGACCCTGACGGCACCTGACTCAAGACCAGATTAGAAACTTTGACGGCTGCACGTTAAATGGTCTGTCAAATTCGATTAAACTCAAAGAAAATAACCCCTGGGAACTCGCTCTCTGCTCTTTAGACGATACAGATTCCTCGGCAGCGACATAAAGGCATTGCTCTCCTGGAATGTGTATTCTTTGGAGGAGCCACTTGGAGCAAATTTGACTCTTTTCTCTCCTCCTCTTCTCACCCACCTTCGTGCCGGTGACGTGGTGAGTGGAATGCATGGGCGTCTATTGCGTTTCAAAGATCAGACGCATGCCAGACCCTTCAGGAGAGACCGACAATAAGCATCACGCTTAAGCGAAGCCCCCTCTGAATCCAGCAATGCATCATACGGGATGGGGCGACGCTGCTGGGAATCAGGGGCGGGCCCATGCTGATGCTGCCCCCGATCCAGTCCAAAACAAATGCGACCACACACATTCCCCCCTCGCTGCTCAATGAGACGCCCCTGCTAGAGGAGCGCCGAAAACAATGCATCCACATAACTGACCGAGACTCAGTGAGAGGGAGGAGTCTGTCACACAGTCTGTCAACAAGTCTAGAAGGGGGTGTGGTCCCGATAAGCTCCGCCCCCACAACTCAGTGGGCGGTGACTAACAAACAGAACCTATTTTCCAACACAATCAACTCATGCAGATGCTTTCTGTAAAATGTAACAGTGGTTGTGTGGCTGTAAAAAGACAACAAAACACAAGCAACCATGGTTGTAATGATAGTGATAATTCTGCCTGGTGGGCAATAAAACAGGGCAAAATTATTCTTATTATCTTATTCATATCCAGAGAACAGAACATTATAAAAAAAATGTGACCACCAACCATAGCAACCAGCCACAAAGATTTGTTAAAAAACTGAGGCTGCAGCTGTAAAATCACATTTGCATTTCTGCATATTCAATCTAGCATGTTGCTATTATTTTTAAGAACATATGAGGTGTCAATGGTGTTTGGTTGGTATCATTAACATCAAACCTTTTGACTTCATTGTACTGAATGTGCACAGATTTTAAAAGCATAAAACAAACAAAAAAACATATAATATAATATAAATGAAATAAATGGACACTTAAGTGCACTCTTTCTTAACACTTTTAAGTAGACTTTTTAAAAGTGCACTTTGTAATAATGTCAAATTAACCATTTTATTCAGTACATTTAAAATTATGTTTTACTAATCTTTTGTTGTGCAAGCACACCTATTTTGATGAGTTGACTGCAAACTAAAGCACATTTTTAATTTTAACAGTGTGTTTTGTAATATTACAATTAAAGTGAATATATTTTGAATTTACTAAACTGCAACTCCTTACACGTTTTAGTTGAAGTCCATAGAAGTTTCTAAAAATATATTTTAGATCATCAGGACTCCTTGAAAGTACATTACAATTAAGAAAGACAACAGAATTATGAAATTACACATAAAAATTTACTCTTATTCTTCTACGGTTCTACAGAAGTCGGTCAACTAATTGCATTTAATATATAAATAAACAATAACGCAGCTCATTTAATTGCAATTAGCATGCAATTAATGATTCAATGTTCATTTTAAAGTACAGGATATTTGTAGTAAGCACTTTAGTAAGCAGAATTTTGCTAAACTGCACTTCTTTTTCATGAGAATATGGAAAATAGCAGCTTGAACATTCTACTGAACATCTGCTTTCATGTTCCCTGATTTTTTTTTTTTTAATAATAACCATATGGGTCTGGAATGTAATTTCTGTGTGAAATATTTCAGGAAAAATACATATTATAGTTTATTTACATATATTATTTAATTTTTGAGTATATACTGGGCTGTAAAAACTGTGATTCCAGGCAGAAGTGAAGTTGAAGCACAGGTCTACAGCTGAGGGGAATTTCTATGGAAAGACACTGTCAGACAGCAGGTGTCAAAACTGTAAACTAACTTTTTTGGAGGTACGTAATTCTTATTTTCTTTGTTTTTCTTCTGAACCGCTCTTTGAAGTGTATAATTCATGTTTATTGTTTTTACTTTGCCCAGAGCGTCCCTCCTGCCATTATTCTCATGAACAGAAGGAAATGAGCAGCTCCGTATCCTGTAGACTTATTGGAGAGGGGTGCAGAGAGCAGCAAAGCACATGGAAAATACCTTGCAGAGAGAAACAGAGCGCATGGAAAACTCAGACAGCATCCACACCAAAACAATCACAGTGAAGAGCTACACAACTACTGCTAAAATACTTCAAATGTAAAAGTAAGCACAGCTACGAATAATCATTCAAAATTCAAATCAAAAACGGAATTGTTCCATTTAATTTGAAGAAAGTTAGTAGTAAACTAAACTAAACTAAACTAGGTTTTAAAGTAGAAGAAAAACATAAAAAGCATTTTTCCATGCCAAACACGTTGCGACAATTATAAGGTGCTGCTGTCAGAGTGTTTATGAGCAGGGTTATTATAGTTAATTGGAACTAAAACGAGGGAAGAAAAAAAACTTTCGTTACTTGAAATAAAAAATATATATAACTGAAATAAAATAAAATACAGTATATACAGTATTTACACAAAGTGCAAATAGCTATAGATTCTATTTATACTATGTTAAAATAGCAGGATATTCTAATTACTTATTGCCAATAGTGGCAATTATCTGCACCTTAGCATTGTAATACTTTATAAAACAGTATGCAATTATTGAGTGTAAATTTTTATTTTAATTTAGATTATTAAATGGATGCCACTATTGGGACAAAAGCCCTCCCTACACCTACCCGATACTTTATTTTCAACCTTTCGATTATTTCCTTCATTATTTACTTCCTTCCTTTTCTGATGTGATTTGAAATTTGAAAAGGGAGAAAAAAAACTTAGCCAAAAGGCAGATTCGAACCCGGGTCGATCGCGTCAAACGTAGTATAACACACACTTTACCCTCTACGCCACTGAATCTGACGATTGATGACCGTCTTTTGAAATGTTGACTAGCCCAATCACACGTTGGTGGGCGGAGTTACTGTAAATAGCCTCTGCCAACAAGGCGGGCTATTTGCACTTAGTGTAAATAGACACTCCGATTTTTTTTTTGTATTCCCAACAGTTAAACAGTTGCCCACACAAAAAAACACTTCCCGCGCCTATGGTCTGATCGCTTAGAAAAGTAATTTTTAAAGGGGGTCATATGATGCGATTTCAAGTTTTCCTTTCTCTTTGAAGTGTTACAAGCTCTTGGTGCATAAAGAAGATTTGCAAAGACTAAAATGGCTCGTTCCAACACGCCCCCACGTTTACGTCACGATGTGGGAAGATTTGCATAATGCCGCCCAAATGTTCACGCAAAGAAAGAAGGCCTAACTTTTATTCTCGCTGTAGTATTGTTGTTGCTGCCGCCATGTCGTGAAGGCGCTGTGTGCTTCGTTGTGAAAGCGAAACTACTTTGTTTGGTCTTCTAAAAGAGGACGATATCCGCTTCGTCATGCCTAGAGCTGATCCGTGCTGGTCGCTGAGGAAATACAACAACTTCGCTCTGTGGATTGCCGGATCGGCTTTCACCGTGGACGAAGTGGAGTCCAGCCTGGGGTCGGCACATGTGGTTGCCGCAGGCATCACAGTATGGTAGGGGCGTAACATTTCAGTCACACACTTGAGGTATTCGGCCAATCACAACGCTCTGGATAGCTGGCCAATCACAGCACACCTCGCTTTTCAGAACAATTAGCTTTGTAAAAATCGACGCGTTTCAGAAAGGCGGGGCATAGAGAAACAATAATGTATAGTATGTGGAAAATAATGTGTTTTTTTTACCTTAAACCGCATAAACACATTTCATTACACCAAATACACAAAATAATGTTCTTTTTAGCAACATCATATGACCCCTTTAAGACTAAGGGTAAGAAGTTTATTCAAATCATTGTTCTTAAAAGGGAAAGCACTCATGTTGTTCCAAACCTCAAACATTTCTTTCATGGCAAGTGAACATATTTTGAAGGATGTTGAGAACCAAACAACACTGGAGCCCATTGTCTTCAAATGTGTGGACTAAAGGTACACTCTTAAAAGTAAAGGGGCTTCACGATGCCATAGAAGAACCTTTTTGTCTAAATGGTTCCATAAAGAACCTTTAACATCTGAAGAACCTTTCTGTTTCACAAAAGGTTCTTTGTGGCAAAAGAAGGTTCTTCAGATTATAAAAAGGTAAGAAAGAGATGGTTCTTTAAAGAACCTTTGACTAAATGGTTCTTTGTGGAACCAAAAAGGGTTCTTCTATGGCATCGCTTGAAGAACCTTTTGAAGCACCTTTATTTTTAAGAGTGTACTGAGAGATTTTAATTGTAATTTTTTTATGTTTTTATGTTTCACAGAAGAAAGGAAGTCATACAGGTTTGGAACAACATGAGGGTTAATGATAGTAAATGATGACAGAATTTTCATTTTTAGGTAAATTATCTCTTTAAGTAGGAGCAATAGCGATGCCTTAGCAAATGAAGTACCGGCAAGTCAGTACTTTAGGTCACTTTCAGTAAACTGCCAGAGATATGAGGGCCGTGTGCATGGAAATCTCCCATCCTCCCCTGCTAAAGGGTTACAGATGTCTTCCCAGAAGGGGATGTCTGTTGACGGTCAGCAACACAGTGTACAAGAGCCACTGAAGAGCTACAATCCTGCTTCTTTATTTAAACGTCGTAAAACACTTTGGCATGGAGCTCAGAGGAGCGGCGCGGTACACAAAGCAGTCGCTGTCAAAACACTTTCATCCTCTATCTGGCATTACTCGCGAACTAAACGCATCTGGACGATCGACTGATCAGTGCAGAAGAGCCTAGTTAAGTTAAACTCTTTATTTGCTCTACTGCCAGACGTGCATTAATGAAATCAAAGCCCTGAGTGTAGAGATACACTCTTATCTGCTTGATAAGACTGTCCATGGAGAAAATCAGCCATCTTGAAGGGGTTCTTTGTTTTCAGATGTTTAAAGTGATGGTGTAAGTTAGGACTCAGCTCCACAAAAAAGGTAAAGGTAAATAAACCACTGCACCCTAAGGGACCGTTGACAAAGAATACGTTTTTCCATTCCATTGCGCTACTTTTCCATTGTTTTTCTATGTAAACCTTCTTGGCGCATATGTGTGATGTATTTTTCAGTGTCTCGCGAATGACACGGCGTTCTAAAAATGTGGCACTCAAGTTAAAATAATTGTAATTTTATGGTCTATTGTCTGCTCACACATATTTCGCTTCCAAACCAAGCAAATGTTGCGAAATCTGCATGGGATATCGTTCACCTTTATGCAAAATTCCCAATTCTGTTGGAATGACTGACTTTTGGCAACGAAAATTTGCCGAACATCGGTAAATACGATTGCACCTTAAAGGTCAGAAACATACTCTTAAGTAAAAACACAAACATGAACACTTGTTGTAAATAGTTCACGCGTGTTCTTGCACGTTACTCAAGAACACGCGACAGAGTTGCCTTCAAACGACTGTTCCATTAAACATGTTATTACTCACGCAACTAGCTATAAACATGTCAACGGTTTAGTTTAACTAGATTCTCCTCAAACTGTTACTCCACAATGACAGTTTGTCAATTTGTAAATTGATAAATTTACACTAACGACTACAATAGCTTCTCCTGTGACATTGCTGCGAATGCGTAAAATAAACCGAGCGCTCGTGTTGCATTATGAATTGCGTTCTTACACATTTTGGAATAGAAGGACACGTAAAATCAAGCTTGTTCGGCATGAAAATTCTGTCCAATTTCACATGCGATTTCCAATAAATGGCAATTGGCTTTACAAAATGCTAATTCACTCCCTGACAGTAGGTGGCGCTTATAGAAAAGCAGACATACAATTTTGCGTCTCTTAAACAAACATTTGTTGCAAAACTTCGGTCTGACAAACATTTGACATTGAATGAATGGCTGTTATTGTGTCTGTTTACAAACATTTGCATGCTCTCAATGTGACAGATTTTTTATCGAGAGGTCTTTTAATCTGTTTTCTATCTCACTGGGAGGAAAACTGGACAACCAATAAGATTTGTGCTTTTGGTAATGGTTACTTCGGTGCGGTGGCACTAAAAATCCGAAAATTGTTCTCGTCTCTTGTCAGAAAGTTGTGCAATGCTTTGTGAAATGAGGTATTTCTGCTTTTAAGCACCGCCTACTTTCAGAGAGTGAATTCGCATTTTCATTTGTCTGTTTATTGGTGTGAACAGACAAAATTGCATGCATGCAACATAAAAAAAAAGATCCGACCAAATTTTTGCGTTGGTGTGATGAGACCTGCTTGTCTGTAAATAAAATCAGTCGCACTGATGGTATGTGAATGTTTATGTCTATGTTTATGCATATGAAATGCACAGAAGATGATCTTTTGAAACAGTCAGTAAAGATGAGGCTTCAAACAAAGGCAGAAGAACACTGTCTAGTTGTGAGGACCATAAATAACAGATGCTTTTTCTGTATAGGATATGTGTGTGAGCCCAGAAGCCCTCCCATCAGCTGCTGCCGTGTGTGAAACGCAGCTCTAGTGTTATTGTAGACGTCAATGAGCTTACTGAGCACTTCATAACACTGGCCTTTGTCTGCAAACACCACAATACCACTGACTGCTTCAATGGAGCGCCATGTGCTTGACTTACTGAGTACAAATAAAACACATGTATAGCATGTGTGACTACACTGTCAAATACAATGCAATTGTTACCTTAATAAGCTATCTCTACCTGATTTAACCCATAAACATTGATTTGTTTGGTATAAATTAATGTATATTGGTTGATTCAATTAAATAATATTGCTTGGGTGATTGCTAACTACTAGTCCTAACTGTTCTAACTGTGTTACAGTTAAATGCAACTGGACTTTTTTATATGCAGTTTCATAATACTTTTGTCTGAAATATGGTTAAAGTGCTGAATTAAAATGCATTTAAATTTAATTTCTATTGAAATTGCTATGTAATATATTTAAATATATGTGTAATGAAGTTGCAATTTAGTGCATTTTAAATAACTTTAAATGTAATTTCAAATAACACTACAGTTCAAATCATAGAGTACTTTAACCATTCTAGGTGCAAATTATAAGTTTTATCACTCAGAAAAGCAATGCATCATCCAGCTTACAGCAAAATACCAAACTTTAAGTATGAGCAATAGCAACAGAGCACCACTAATAATGTTTGTTTTGCTAGTATCTAGCCAGTAAATATATAAGACCTAGTCATATTCTTTATCCTGATGTCCAAATGCTGAGAATCACTCTTTAATCTAGATTTGTCCAAGCAACGTGACATTTTCTTGCAGTAAGAGGCCAATCTGTTTACATCAGTCGAGTCTGTAAAATCTCTTTTACCTCTATTTATTCTATTTCTGCCCATTTCTACAAAGACGCTGGTGTCCAGCGCTCCCTCACACGGCATTTCCTTCAACTTTAATTGCTTTTATACAGTTTATATCTGCGAGTCACGCAAGGCCCTGAAGTGACTCAAAAAAAAAATCATGGCTACAAAGAGACTTTTGTCTTTTGATGGCAGCTATCAGCAGAGAAGAAAGGGCCAGCCAACCAGCATCGTACGACTGGATCTTCATGACTTTCCAATTCATGCGCTGGACAGGAAGAGGCAGAGCCTCCCGTGCCACCAGAGTCCAGCATCTCCTCTCGAGCTCCAGACCGAGAGAATCTCCACAAACACATGTGTTATGTCTGCAGCACAGATAGCACAGCCACAGATTCCATTACGGGGCGCTTTACGCCACTGCGGCCCAATAGCCATTGTTTCGCCGCTCACCCCTGCCAAGCTAGAAACCGCGTCGGCCCATGAAAGGGGGATAAATGTAATGACTTCTTAATAAACATTTCCCACAGCCTGGACCCAAAACTAACTCTGCTAACAAGTGTTTCAAAACGTAATGCTTCTGAATAAAAAATGCTTCTGTCTCCTTGACACAGCACATCTGGATTTCAGTAACAGTTGAGCAGGATTTTGTTCAATAAACCTCCAGTTGCTACAGCAGACGCGTTTCGTTTACAGAGTGAGTTGGATCAAGCGAAATGTTTCTCTCTCTACGTCACAGGCTTCCAACGCAACTGTTATATATCAAACCCACAACTGCTCGGAGTTTATTTACCAATATAGCATCATCACTGCCAGCGGCCATATCAAAAAAACTGATAATAACCTCTGGAGGGTAATAAAGAGTCTGTACTACATTTTCATTTATATGGGTGAATCTCACGAAACCTGTCCTGGTTATATTTCTCTCCAAAATAACGAAATAATAAAAATTTAAAATGTATGTTATTAGAAATAAGATATAATACAAATATATAAAAGATATTTAAAAAAAAACAAATATATATATATATATATATATATATAAAAATATTTGTGTAGAAATTATATTTTGGACGATGACAATTAAGCTTTACAATTACGTTTTCGCACTCGGACATTATTTTCATAAAAACTGAACGATTGTTTCCCCTACAAATTCTCATTGCTGTAATGTGAAAAATATTTTATTTAAATTGTAAAGTGAATACATAATTGTAGTTTTTATTGTGCTGTCTTTGTGTTGAGTTGGAAAGCAAAACAAAACAAAAAACAAAAGGCAAAAGCAAAAAAAACAAAACAAAACAAAACCATGCAAAACAAAACAAAACAATGCAAAACAAAGCAAAGCAAAAAACTAAACAAAACTAAACAAAACAAAACAAAGTAAAGCAATGCCAAACAAAGCAAAGCAAAACAAAACAAAAAAAACCCCAAAAAAACCAAAGCAAAGTAAAGCAATGCCAAACAAAGCAAAGCAAAACAAAACAAAAAAAACAAACCAAAGCAAAGTAAAGCAATGCAAAATAAAGCAAAGCAAAGCAAAACAAAACAACACAACAAAACAGTAAAAACATTGTATTACAGAGTAATGGGAATTTAAAAAAGAAAAAGTGTGGATGAGAATGGGATTTTTATGGACTACCATAATGGGAATGGGGAAAATGTTACAATGCATTTTTTTACATTTAAAATGTACTAAATATAATGATAAATCTAAAATAAGCTTAATTATAATTTAATTTATTTATTTATTATTCTTTATTTATTTTGGGTTAATATATGAGATGCAGGCAGGTTTTATGACATTCATGCATCTCATGTTTCCAGGCAAAGAAAGAAAGCATACTTCAAAAAAGGTTTCACACAAACAAAAGTGAACATTGTGTAAGACGCGAGCTGGCAGCGATAAAAACTTATTCACCGCTTATCTTCAACATAATGGAGAAAAATCAGGCATCAACAGAGCCAGAAGGCAAGAGCTTCTCGTGTTTTATGTGGCATCAAGATGAGGCATAATTACAGACTGCCTTTGCATGAAGAAAGAACTATAAACACTTCAATTCTTTTGCCTCACTTGTTTGGACTAAAGCTGGAGGGCGATCCTTTAATTATATCCTGTTTCATGAAGTTAGGTGAAGAAATGCAGGTTTGATTAAAAACGCACAAAAACCGTATGATTTTTAGCAAAAAAGTAAGCATGACTGTCAGTCGGTCGTACAAACCAGATCATACGAGTTCAGCAACACATAAAATAGTCACGAATTTTCATGAGATTGCATTACGAAATAGCTCTTCGCTATCAATCAGCTCAACCATTTCTGCAGAAACAGCCGAGCTCTAGCGCCTTGAACTGCAAGTTGAAACAAAGATATCCAGAGAGATGTTGAAGCAGAAAGAGGGGGGTTGTGTGACGCTGGAAAGAGATACGTGTGCCCTAATAGTGGGGGCAAACGAACGGCTGCAACAATCCAACGAAGAAGAGTCTCTCTCGGTACAAAATATTCACTTCCTGAGTCTCAACAAACTTCAAACTTCCAAAGAGAAAAAGAAAGGATCCTATAGACATCCTTGCCGTTAGCAGGAAGAGCACGTTTATTGACGGAGGTGGGACTGGATGTGAGCGCAGGCTGATCATTACTGACAGGCCGCTTGGCTTCTCCTGACTGTTTAATTGCAGGGCGGTGTGAAGCTCGCGTCTGCTGCTTTGTTGGTGGCGGAGGTGTCCGCTGAATGTGTGGCAAGCCCTGGCATGTTTTCTTATGGCTTTCACACCAAGAGTTTCGGGTAAGAGAAGGAAGGGAACTTAAGAGAGAAGAGCTGCAGTCGGATTGTCCCAGTACAGCCCAAAGCCATTTGAAATGAGCCTCACAATTAACACACCATCAAAGCATCGACGTGAATCTGTAAAGTTACGAAACTGCATTTTTAAGTATGACCCCATATAAATGGGGTTTGCTTGATATAATCTGATAAAAGAGCATGGGAATTCCCTTACAGAGGATGCATTTACACTACCAGTCAAATGTTTGGAATAATGAATTGAATATTTCGTATGTTTTTGCTGCAGATTAAAAACAGCATAACAGTCTATAAGAACTGTTTCCTATTTGAATATATTTTCAAATATAATTTATTCCTGTGACACACAGCTGAAATAGTGATGGAATCAATCTTGGAATCTTTGACGACTCAAATAGAATGTTCAAAAGAACAGCATTTATTTAAAAATAGAAATCGTTTGTGACATTATTCATGTATTTACTGTCACTTTTGATCAATTTAATGCATCCTTTCTGAATAGAAGTCTTTTTTTTTTTTTAAATCTTACACCAGACTTTTGAATGGCATGTCCACAAAAATATTGTGCAGCACAACTGTTTTCAACACTGATAATAATCAGAAATGTGTCTTGAGTAGCAAATCAGCATATTATTATGATTTCTGAAGATCGTGACACTGAAGACTGGAGTCATGATGCTGAAAATTCAGCTGCGCATCAAAGGAATAAAATACATTTTACAATATATTCACATAGAAAACAAATACTTTAAATTGTAATAATGTCACAATATTACTGTTTTTACTGTATTTTTTAATCAAATAAGTACAGATTTTATGAGCAGAAGAAGCTTCTTTCAAAAACATTTAAAAAGTCATAATTATTCCATGTATTTTTATTTATTTTGCATATTACAATTACAACAATTATCTGAACTTCTAAATATAATTTGTTGTCCACAGTATTTTGATGCAAATTGATACAGCTAATACTAATGCAATATTTAGCCCAGTGTTTGCTTCACATGTTAAACAAATGCTATTTATGCACAGACAAAACTGTCCGTTTTCCTATGTCACTTTAACATTTTTGCATTTTATCAGGTCTATACGCAGTGAATAAAAGTGTTTACTTTTGTACTGTGTTACTTCGCCGCGTGGTTTCCAGTGTAAAACTGAGATTTGAGAACCATCCACATTCATCCACAAGCAGGACAACTACAACCCAAAGAGCGGCCGATGGCTTTCTAGCAGGAAAGACGTGGGCCACTAATTGTTTAACTTGTAGGTGAGAATTGGCGTAAGATTTTGCCACATTAAAGTGTTTATCATCTCAACACAATCAGTGATCTGATTGTCGACAGTCGACACCCCACCGAGGTGATCACAACCCTGGTGACTAATCAACCCTACTGAATCAGATAAGAGCAGAGTCCCCAGGGCCACAGAAGAATAGCTGTCTCATTCCTTCAGAGACGCAAGTCAAAACACACATTTACATTGAGAGATAGGCTCTCTCTGAGATATGCTAAACACCTCCTTATCAAGGTGAGAGAGAGCCTTGATCATAGGCCTGCTGTGAGAAACATGTGTTGCACATGACAGTAAGCAAGACCGGGTGTTTTCTGTCTTTCAGATCCACACCCAGATACTGTTTTGTGTGTTTCTGGCCCACGCCTTCCCCACCAGTGTGTTCATAGGTCGAAACAAAAGCTAAACGTGACGGCATAGATTTCATCAGTGTAAACGCGCACTGATTCGGATCAGAAACCGGTTTAGAGATTACAACCTGTTTGGGATTTCTTGCTTTTAAAAACAATGCGGTGATGTTTCTAGATCAGTGTAAGTAAATAAAACACTTAAAAGTGAAATAATAAAAACACATTTTGTTTGTGGTTCGATGTTCACGTTTAGTTTATTCATGAGTGAAATAAAGCGACAATTGCTTTATGTTCACTTTTAGTGTTACTTTATAAATAAAACAAGTAAATGAATCAAGTAGCGAGAAAGTAAATTGTGACCCTGGAGCACGAAAGCAGTCTTAAGTCGCTGGGGTATATCTGTAGCAATAGCCAAAAAAAACATTGTATGGGTCAAAATTATTGATTTTTCTTTTATGCCAAAAATCATTAGGATATTAAGTACAGATCATGTTCCATGAAGATATTTTGTACATTTCCTACTGTAAATATATCAAAACTTAATTTTTGATTAGTAATATGCATTGCTAAGAACTTCATTTGGACAACTTTAATGATTTTCTCAATATTTCGATTTTTTTGCACCCTCAGATTCCAGATTTCAAATAGTTGTATCTCGGCCAAATATTGTGCTATCCTAACAAACCACACATCAATGGAAAGCTTATTTATTCAAGGGCTGGTTCACCCAATTTTGGAGCGCACCAGGACTCATGTGTGCACTTTGCGTCGTGGTACTCTCTAAAATGGCGGAAGACGGTAACTCGGGGAAAAGAATTGTTGAATAAAGTCATTATTTTAGTTTTCTTTGCACACAAAACGTATTCTAGTAGCTTGGCAAAATTAAAGTTGAGCCACTGATGTCACATGGACTGTTTTATCGGTGTCCTAACTATGTTTCTGGACCTGGGAACATTTCAGTTGCTCTCTATGGAGGGTCAGAGAGCTCTCAGATCTCATCAGAAAAATCCTAACTTGTGTTGTGAAGATGCACGGTCTGTGGGTTTGGAACGACATGAGGGTGAGTAATTAATGACAGAATTTTCATTTTTGGGTGAACTATGCCTTTCAGCTTTCAGGTGATGTATAAATCTCAGTTTCAAAAAAACTGACCCTTATGACTGGTTTTGTGGTCACAATCAGCCCGTATAGGCTCCATTACAGTAACTGATTTATGGCTCCGCTAATGTAACGCAGGAATGTGGCGATGCACACATAATTAAGGCAGTAGCACTCACTTGAGGAAGTACTTCTGTCCGCTGGGGGTGTACGCCATCTCCCAGCCCGGCGGCAGCGGCAGCTCCTCGGCCACATCGAAGGACTGGTGCCGGGTGTGAGAGTGGTGTCTCCCGGGGCTCGGAGCGCCCAGCGCCGCGGGCAGCTGCAGGGACGCCGGGGAGGAGTGCGAGCGGACGTGCGCCACCGGGCAACGCGGCGGGAGGCTGCCGGAGTCGGTGCTGGACTGCCGGGAGTGCGAGCCCGAGTCCGGCTCTCTGAAAAACGACTCGGGAAGATGCTTGTTCCTCCAGGAGCTGCTGGGCTTGGGGTTCATCACAGAGTTGAACAGAGCCTCCAGATCCGTGTCGAGGTCTTTGGCGACATGGATCACCTGCTGGCCCGGTAACGGCTGGAGAGGGTTACTGCTCATTTTGTTCGATATAAAAATACACAAACCCGAAAATCGTATGAAAATACTCGATTAAAAAAATAATCCTGGAAACTGTAGTAAGTTCTTTGGCTGGGCCCTGGGGTTTTTTTCCTTTTCTTTTTCTATTTTTTCTTTCTTTGGTAAAAGTAGTTTCGGTCTACTTAAAAAAAAAAGAAAGTCCTTCAAAGTCTCTAAAAAGTTGTCATAAAGCTACAGAAGTGTATGTGATGTTGTCCCGCATTGAGAGTTTTGAGAGATATTCCTCCGCTGCGTAACTTTGCGGCAAGTTTGTGTCCCGATGGAAAGTTTGTAAACTCAAGCTTTTCTCTCTCTCTCTCTCTCACACTCACACACTCACACACACACACACACACTCTCTCTCTCTCTCTCTCTCTCTCTCTCTCTCTCTCTCTCTCTCTCTGCGTCTCTGAGCGGCTCCTGTGTCATTCATGAATATTCAGTGCTCCAGCCCTCATTAATATTCAGTGATCCAGCCCTCATTAATATTCAGCTAATCAGTGCCATACAGTTTTGCTCATAAAAGCAACTATTGATTATCTATGGATTATCCAGAATTTTAGCTACTCAACAAATGTTGTGTTATTTTAAAAGGAAGTAGTGAAACCATGATTGTCTTTGAATAAAAAGTTTAAGAAGAATCTGACACAATTCTCTAAATATTTTCATTTTGAATTTATTAAATCTGGTTGAATTAAATTTTAAACATACATTGGAAACAAATAATAAATGAAATGATAACAAATATGACATATTGCACATTTAATCATCAACTTGAATATTATCATCAGCTAAAATATTATAAACACTGAATATTTTTATTATTTACAGAATTTCCAAACTTATTAATGTAAAGTATTAGATATTGTAATAAATAATGAGTGTATTTAATGTGTAAGTCATTTAATGTATTAAATAATTTGAGTCATTTGGAATTTTGAGTTATTTAATTACATGTGTAACTTTTATTTATTTGTTTGTTTGTTTGTTTATTTATTTCCTATAGATAATTTATAATAAAGCTGAAATAAAATAGAAACAATAGATGGAAAATTTAAACTTAAAACACTTAATGTTGCCTTGGCAACTAACTGAAATTAAAACAAAAGTCAAATTACTAAAACTAAAACTGAAATAAAATAAAAAAATGAACCAAAATACAAATATAAAAAAAATAAAAACTACGAAATGACATAAAAAAAATAAAATGACAACTTAAACTAAAATATAAATTAAAACTGAAAATACAAAAGCTAATTCAAAATATGAATACATTCTAGGCCTATAATAGTATATAAATAAAAATTTTCTCAATCCATTTGACACATTTTTCCAAAAGGAATGTAATTGTTCTCCAAAGAATTAACACAGCCATTTAAACACTCTTACCTAAGCCAAACAGTTCGACATCTTTTTTTCTAGTAATGCATTTATTAGAAGTAATTACTAACATGTGTGCTCATTTTCAGCTATAGATGCACAAATACACTGTTTGTTGAGACGTTCTTCGGCAGGGAGTTTTGTTATACACTAAAGTGTTTGTCCCATCCTGATTTCTTCCGCTTTGTGTATGTCTAAACAAAATACAACATGAACCAGAGACAGCCTGAGTAAACACTTAATGCATTTTTATTGATTTATTTCACTGAAGCCCATCACCCAAAAACCAACTGCCCCTAATGCATTACATTACACATTTTAGGAAATGTAATCGGACAACTTTTAGATTACTTTTTAACTGGGAATATGCAAATGTGTTACTTATTTATTATCTTATTACCTTAAAATCTCAATGGGTATTTCAAGTAAATTGATTAGGTGAAAGGTGAAAAAATGTTTGGGTACACTGCATTACATAAAAACTAGAAATGACGTGAACTTGAGCTCTTTAGTGTGTTTGAAAGATAACTGGTCTTTGTGTGAATGTCCCCAAAACTGGAAAATCAGTTACTTTATTAAAGTAATCTAACGGATTACATTTAGTGACTTTTTGATTACTTTTCTACATTTCTAACTCTAACGACTGTTCATTTTGAAACATGTAAAGCAGGCAGGGTTAACCTTACAGTAGTGCTCAACACTGATTACCGTCAGACTTAGAAAAACTTCCGTTTAAAGCACAGCCACCACAAAATCAGTTTCTTTTGAGATCGTTCTGAGGCTAAATACAGATTTAAAATCATAACAAGATTCAGTTTAATAGCTATGATACTGTCAAATCTTTGCATAGCCACGACAGGAAACACTGGCATCTAACAATGCCTTGGAAAAAACTGTTAATCTTAAATAAATAAAGCATATACTGTACATAAACCCAAATAGGTTATCGCAGTTATCGCATGTGTCCTAAACTCCTGAAACATTGGTGTCTCATATTTTAGAGCAGCCGCTGCATTTTCATAAGTGACTGTAATCTAATTACACATTTTTAACTGATTACCGTTACATCTATTTTGTAATTAAATTACGTAATTCTGTTACATGTAACTAGTAACTCCCCAACATCAATAAAAGAGTAACTGTAGTCCGAGTATGAGTACTTGAAAATGTAAACCCAGCACTGCAAATAATTAATGTAACATACTTGATGTGTGTTATTATGTATTGTGTTAAATTATGTGTCTAGCCTTTGTTTTTTTTCTAAGTAGTAGATGAAATAATATTCTCTCACAGCAAAGGAGGAGCTCCCTTTTGGAGCTCAGGCTTTGTATAAAAATAATTTTTCCAACATGTGAGTCAGATGTGTTGTGAAGCTGTTTATCAGGTCAGCTGTGTAAATTCCAGTCACACCTCAGCATCAGCGTACATGTCTAATACACATGTTCATGTGTGGAGATGATTATATTCATCTAAGTCAGTGATTCATATAATTGCAAGCCGTTATGTCTTGATGTGGCTCAGACTAAATGTCCGGCCTATATCCTGTAATGTGAGAGACGGAGAATGAATAAATATAATTGCTTTCACAGTGAACAGATTTATGCTGATTCATTTAAATAAATGCATTTTGAATATATATATAAAATCAGGTAATAATAATTAAAAAAAATGCCATGATTTTTCTGATTGCATTAATTTCTTTTCTGTACAGCTGACAAATATGCATCACATTAAGTTATTAATTTATGTTAATACTGTGTAATCAAAATGTACAGAAAGCTCTATATAGGCTTAATTATTCATTCATTCATTCAGGGTATAAGGACCATTTCTGTTAATTTTTTTAATACAAAATAATCTATTAAAATGATTTCTTCTAAAAGTTAAACTCCACATCTATTACTTTACATTGCTGGTCTTATTGTGTTTTTTTTCTGTCTAATTTTTAATCAAAATCTAATAGCTTGGTCCGCCTCTAAAAAGGCTTTTTTGTTGTCATATGATGTCTCCAATGTCTCCTATTATTTTTTAACCCTTTCATCTGTCATATAGAGACGCTTAGATCCAATTAGTTCTGGATATCCCACCATGCATTGTGTCCCACTGAATATCCAGTTTCACTGCGAAATATAGAACAATGTGGAAGTTACATGGGATACAAACTGTACTGTTAACTAGAAATTAAACTTAAAATATTTGGTAATGAAAATAACGCTAAAATCAAATATAAGTATTAGACGAAAAGCTTACAATAAATAAATCAATCAATCAAACATTGAGAATTACTGCCTTGGCAATGAACTGAAATAAATATGTGAAGAACTAAAATGCCTAAAACTAATTCTGAAATTAAAATAAGCCAGAAAAGAAATATAAAAAATATTGATAATAAAAATGACAAAAGTGCATAAAAATGTGAAATATTTTCAAACTAATGAAAAAACAACAACATGAAAATGACTAAAACTTTAACAAAAATTACATTCAAAACCGAAAAAGGTCAAAATAAAAGCTCATTTGCAATGCTATAATATTATATAAATGATATTAGGAAATATTACAGTGTAAAGTTAACAAAGTTTATTAAACAAAACAATTTACTCATAACTTGTTTTTTTTAATTTTATTTATGTTATTGTAATTATAAAATATCAAAAGTATTGAAATGGCTAATATTATTTAATAAACATTTTAAACTAAAAAAATAATTGAAACAAAAAAAAAAGTGAATATATGGACAGAGCACTGGTAGGGACCCTACAATCCTGCAGCACTTCATACATGAAGCTAAACACAGTTGCACTGTAATACTGTAATCAGGGGCGTAGATTACGCGTGCCCCCCACCCCCCACTTTTAGGGTAAATTCGTCCCCCGCACTTTTTCGGGCAAGTGTGTTCGCATAGAAGTTTTCAAGAGCCCGTGTGAATAAATATAGATTTAAATTCAAAGAGACAGGATAGTCTGTGCATGATCTGATATTTTATTCGGACCCAGAATAAGGCGAGATGAACATCACGGAGCGCTAAACACTCATGCAGTGTATGTTTCATTCATACTCGAAGCCGGAGGGTCGTACCAGGAAATTCCTAATATGGACAAAAGCATCCAGCTATCGCTGTATGAAAACAGTTGTTTTCAGAAAAACAGAAACATTTGGAAACATGAAGACATTAAACATATTATTGCGAAGTGATTTCAAAGCTGAATTTTTAGCATCATTACTCCAGTCACATGATCCTTCAGAAATCATTCTGATATTCTGATTTGCTGCTCAAAAACATTTATTATTATTATGTTGAAAACAGCGGAGTAGATTTTTTTTCAGGTTTCTTTGATGAATGGAAAGTTCAGAAGAGCCGCATTTAACTGAAACAGAAATCTTTTGTAACATTATAAATGACTTTATCATCACTTTTGATCAATTTAAAGCATCCTTGCTAAATAAAACTGTTCATTTCTGTAATTTATTTTCCCAAAAAAATTTTAAATTATACTGACTCTAAGCTTTTGAATATTATAGTGTATAATGTTACAAAAGCTTTTAATTTCACATAAATGCTGATCTTTGGATTCTTCTATTCATCAAAGAATCCTGAAAAATTTACTCAATCGTTTTAAATATTGATGATAATAATAATTATAAAAAAATGTTTCTTGAGCAGCAAATCAGCATATTAGACTGATTTCTGAAGGATGTGACACTTAAGACTGGAGTAATGATGCTTAAAATACAGCTTTGATCACAGGAATCATTTTAAAATATATTCAATATTGTTATTTTAAATAGTAAAAATATTTCACAACATTACTGCTTTTGCTGTACTTTGGATCAAATAAATGCAGGCTTGGTGAACATAAGAGACTTCTTTAGAAAACATTAACAATCTTACTGTTCAAAAACTGTTGACTGGTAGGTTATATAGATTACAGAAATGTTATATTGTAATGTTTATATATATATATATATATATAACATTTCTGTCCCCCTCACTTCTGAAATGATGGCTACGCCCCTGACTGTAATACTCTCACATGTTTTTAACACTGTTAAAATTACACCACAACCTCGAGCATAAGGGAGTGGATGACTGCGCTAACATGTAGATTAAAAATTAGCAATTAGCACATGAATCATTATCCTGACACAAGTAAAGTTTCCCGGATACTCAACAAAGCCTAAATGACTCATGATCATGTTAAATCACTAACAAAAAGAGCACGTGCTTCAGGAAGTTTCTTGCTCAAAGTAAACCCCAAAATCCATTTGTGCATTTACTGCATTAAAAAAATCATACATGTTCAATTTGAAGGATTACGTTTTTATTATATGAACTGATGAAAAACAAATAAAAGCACAAGAGCATCTATGAATACAGTTCAAATGTTAACAGTGCAATAAGGAAACAGGCAGTTTATTGGTCATCTTGGCCTCATTAACTGGCAAACGCTGAATCTGCTACTGCGCTTTCAGCTGTATTTTTATTTTTTTCAGATTCCCACTCAAAATGGGTGCATAAAATGGAAAAGAAAAAAAAAATCTGCAGATTCAGCTACTCTACATTATGGACACCTTAGAAAAAGTGCGTTCACTGATCATCATGACTTGGTCCAAAAGATGCATGTATTGCTGGGGATGTAAACATTCGGCCCAAAAATACACAAACACCCTTCAGTGCCATAAACTTAAAGATACTCCACCAAATGATGAAAACTCTGTCATTATTTACTCACCCCCTTTTTCTTCTGTGGAACATAAAAGAAGATATTTTGATGAATGTTGGTAACCAAATGGTTCAGCACTATCTTACAACCAATTTGTACGTATTTTACATGGTGGCTAATTTGTACGACTTCACTCGTACGATTTTGTACAATTTGCCTAGACCCCAGAGATGGCTAGGTTTAGGGGTGAAGTTAGGGGTGGGTCATTCGTACAAATTCATACGAATTGGGGAACACGTAAAATACATACAATTTAGCAAAAATCGCACAAATTCAAATGAGTGAGGTTGTACGAATTCGTATGAATTGGGGAACTTGTCAAATACGTACAATTTAGCAAAAATCGCACAAATTCAAATGAGTGAGGTTGTACGAATTCGTATGAATTGGGGAACTTGTCAAATACGTACAATTTAGCAAAAATCGCACAAATTCAAATGAGTGAGGTTGTACGAATTCGTATGAATTGGGGAACTTGTCAAATACGTACAATTTAGCAAAAATCGCACAAATTCAAATGAGTGAGGTTGTACGAATTCGTATGAATTGGGGAACTTGTCAAATACGTACAATTTAGCAAAAATCGCACAAATTCAAATGAGTGAGGTTGTACGAATTCATATGAATTCATTCAAATTGGGGAAACTCGTAAAATTCGTGTTTGAATTGGGGAACTTGTAAAATACATGAGATTTAGCAAAAAAATAAAAATTTCGCACAAATTCAAATGAGTGAGGTTGTACGAATTAGTACAAATTGGGGAACTCGTAAAATACATAGGATTTAGCAAAAAAAAAAACTGTATGAATTCGCACAAGTGAAGTCTTACAAATTTGTACGAATTAGTCACCTCATAAAACATGTGCGAATTGCCATGAGATCGGGTTGAACAGTTTCAGGTCCCATACGCGTCCATAATATGACCAAAAAATATCACGGAAGTCAATAGAACCTGAAACTGTTTGGTTACCAACATTCATCAAAATATCTTACATTGAACATCTTATATTATCAAGATACCCTGAAGAACCAAACCGTTTTGTGTCTCACTGACTTCCATTGTATGGCTATCGAAGTCAAAGGGACCCAAAACTATTTGGTTTCCAACATTCTTCAAAATATCTAAACTCATACAGGTTTGGAACGACATGAAGGTGAGTAAACGACGGCATCATTTTCATTTTAGGGTGAACTGTGTGTTTAATACAAAAGGCACCAGTTAATACTTATGGCACAAATGAAAGATGAAATCTGCATTGACTGGTCTCTGAGGAACATCAGTGGTTTACAGTCGATCAAGCGAGCCGTTGATCAGTGCTGCGGCTCTATTTGATGTTGCGGAGGATGCGGCGGCAGTGGCTGCTCTTGAGCTCGGCGAGCGCTCGCTCCAGCTCGTCAATGAGATGCTGCAGCGTGGCGGGATCCGTCTGCAGGACGCGGGCGCTGCGCTTCGCACCATCCTCCAGGTGGAGCTTCAACGTCACGGTGGGCTTCACCTGGTGCCGGAGCGCCCGGCTCGCCAACTAAAAGCAGAGCCAACACAGAACGGTCAAGCTTACAGTTCTTGAGCATGTGCATGACGTTTCATGCCTTGCAAACTAAACATTGGGTTGCAGTTTCTGCCTGTAATATCTATAAACTTGTCAGCTTGGTCAAATGATCCATTTGACAGTCAAATCAAAAACTATTCAGACACCAGATATAAAAAAAAAAATTATATTTGGGTGCAGGACACTATAGTTCATTTATGTAAGTGAGGATAGCAAAATAAAGTAAACTGTGACAAATTATACCCAGAAATTCATCATACAGTGGACTACCAGTAAAATTTGGGACTAAAAATTATTCAGACACTTTTAAGTGTTTTTTCTTTAATTGCTAATGTGACCTTTTCACACCACAGACTGAACAAAATTAAGCATTGCTTGGTAATTGGTTGGCCTTAATTGGTATTGTCTAACCATGCACTTAAATTTAACAGCTGAATTCATTACATACCTTTCTAGCAAAGTTATGACATTATCAAGCTGAATTTGTTCTGACAGTTTAACTCTGAGTTATTCTCATATTTTATTACCATTTTCTAAATTTCACACCACAGACTGAACAAAATTAAGCATTGCTTGGTAATTGGTTGGCCTTAATTGGTATTGTCTAACCATGCACTTAAATTTAACAGCTGAATTCATTACATACCTTTCTAGCAAAGTTATGACATTATCAAGCTGAATTTGTTCTGACAGTTTAACTCTGAGTTATTCTCATATTTTATTACCATTTTCTAAATTACAGCGAATAAACTGTGATATAATGTGAGAAATGTTGAAGGTGTCTGAATACATTTTGGTTTGACTGTATATGAAGTTGTCAAAATTACAATTAATTTGCATTATTTTCCAGCAAAAGTAAATAAATGTATTGTCATCTTAATTATATAATTATAATAACTGTTTTATTATTCTCTTATTTTCTGTGCAATATTTTTTGTTTTTTAATTTGATGGTAAAAAAATGAAGTGAAAATAGCAATCTGTGATTAGCTTTATTTTTAGTTTAAGTTTTTGTACTTTTGTTGTTGATGGTTTTATTTAGGTTGAACCTATTCTTATTTCAGTTGTAGTTTTAATAATTTTAGTACTTAATTTCAGTTAGTGGCAAGTCACCATTTCTAATTTTGAATGAACTTTTATTTTTAGATTTTTAATTTTCATTTTAAACTTTAGTTTGTTTCAGTAATATTGTTGTGTACTTTCGTCACTTATTTCAGTTTTTATTTAGATTTATTTTTATTTAATTTTACATTTATTTTAATTTTGTTTCTATTTTTATTTTTCATTTTTACTTTTAAAGTTGTAATTCTAATATTAAATTAACAATTTTAAGTTTGCGCTTTCATCTAATATTTCTATATTTTTTTTACATTTAACTTTTTTTGTTGTTTTTAACAAAAGCAATTTTAAATAGTTTTAGTTAACAATATCAACACAGGGCTGGGTGTGTTTGACGCCAGTAGCAGAAACTTCCTGGTGGACGTCTCCTCTGGCGGAAATGTAACCGATGATCTTGGAAGAAAAGCATGTTTATCAACTGGAGGTCGGAAAAGGGGAAAAATAATAAGAATGGGAAAGTCAAATGAAAAGAAGAAAGCGGTGGCGGGTAAGCACAGCTGTGTTGTGAATGGACCAGAGTGGGGAGATTCTGATATAGTGGATAGTGAGGATAGTATGGAAACAAGTCAAGGAAGCAGAAGAATGAGGGAGAAAAGAGAAAATACATTTGAAGGGATTAGAGCAAAGAAAACCAGGCGTAGTCGAAGTTTTGAAAGAGGAGTAGAAGAGAGTGACCATGAAAGTTTGAAATTTAAAAATGATACTGAGATTTGGCGAGGAGAAGGGAATATCATCAATGGGTCCAGTGAAATTTACAACTATTTTGCGAAACCAGATTGGCGACATACATATGGCAAAGGTTTTAAGAGATGGAAATCTACTGATTGTTTGTAGAAATGAAGAGCAGAGGGAGAGGGCTGGCAGAATTAAGGAAATAGGACAATTTAAAGTAATAAATACAAGTCGTGTGGAAAGGGAAAATAAGTGGAGTAAAGGAGTGATTTGGGGAGTTC
>NW_015505282.1:754264-762697 GCF_001515645.1 Sinocyclocheilus grahami | reverse complement strand
AAACCCAGTGTTATTTGTGTTCAGGAGACATGGTTGAGACCAAATTTAGATTTTAGACTAGGTGGATATGATTGTGATAGGTGTGATAGGAGGGAAGGAGTAGGGGGTGGGTGTGTTACATTTATTAGAGAAGATATTGCATTTAGAGAGATAGGAATAGGAAATGAGCATGAATACATAGTCATAGAGATCTTGATGAAGGAAGGAGAGCTCATAATTATTAATTATTATAATCCTTGCAAGAAATTAGATCTGAATGGGTTAATGCAAATTGAAAGAATGGATGGAAATAAGAGAGTGATATGTGGGGATTTTAACGCGCACAGTACATTAAACTATTGAACAAGTTAAAGTTTTTAAGTTTCTGGGTGTGTGGTTTGACACAAAATTAACATGGAACGAACATATTCAAAAGATTGACACTAAATGTAAAAAGATTTTAAATGTGATGAGATGTCTAAGAGGATCAGAGTGGGGAGCGAGTAGAGCTGCAATGAAAAGTATTTATATAGCACTGATTAGATCAGTGTTAGATTACGGAACTATTGTTTACGACTCGGCAGCAGAAACTTTATTGAAGAAGCTGGATGTGATACAAGCTCAAGCTTTGAGAATTTGTTGTGGTGCTTTTAAAACGACTCCTGTATCTGCTCTTCAGGTTGAAGTGGGTGAAATGCCATTACAAATCAGACGAAAGCAGTTAATGATGAACTACTGGGTAAATCTTCAAGGTCATTCAGAAGACCGCCATTCAACAGTAAAGGTACTCCTTCCGTGCTGGTAAAAGGAAAGGTCTAAACAGAGGTGTTTTGCATGGAATAGTGACAAAGAAGCTAGAGAAATTATTTTAAGTCATAAAAGATACATTCCTGCAGTACCGTTATCAATAACGCCACCTTGGATGTTTCCTGCAGTACTCATCGATTTTTATGTACTGGAGTTAATGAAAGAACCTGAAAACATTGTAGCTGTTGTTGAAGATAGACTACAAACTGTATATCAAGTATTTGCTCCAGTATATACTTATGGATCTCAAGATCCTAATACAGGGAGAACAGGATTTGCATTTAGTATTCCATCCTTAAACATTTCTGTTAATAGGAGAACATCAGATCATTTATCAGTATACACAGTAGAGATGATGGCAATAGCAACAGCACTACAGTGGATAGAGGAGACTCAAATCAAAAAGGTTATACTTTGTACAGATTCATGTTCGGCATTAAAGTCATTGCAATCATTCACATCTCATAGTAGACAGGATATAGTAAATGAGATATATGAAAATCTGTATAGATTTAAGAATATGAACATCATGATAATATTTATGTGGATACCAGCTCATAGGGGGATAAAGGGTAATGAAAAGGTTGATGGATTAGCAAAACAGGCATTGGAAAACGAGGATATCATGAATCTCACTTAGTAAATATGAAGCAAAAGCAGTAATTAAAGCATATACCACTAAGGAGTGGCAACATAAAGTTGACGTCCTGTATTTCCTGTATCCCATTTATGAAATACAGCGAGAAGTAGGAGTCGCGAGAATAACTAAAAGAAGCACCAAAGAGGAAAATATTCTAACAAGATTAAGGGTTGGGCATACTATGCTGAATAAAATCTTAAAAATAATAAATAAACATCCAACTGGATTATGTGAGCACTGTGGAATGGAGGAATCAGTAGAACATGTTATTTGTATTTGTGAAAAGTATACTAATGAACGAGAAGCAATGAAGAATGAACTTAGAAAGATGGGAGTGGATAACCTAAAGCTTAAAAATATATTTACTTCTGGACTAGAAAGTTTATTTTTGTATCTTAAGAGAACAGAGCTGATTAAGAGAATTTAGTGGGAAAATCTTCTTGAGGTAAAGAAGTAAAGTTATTTTAAAAAAAAATATATATATATATTGTTTTTGTTTTTGGGCCTCTTATTATGAAAGGGTACAGTAGGTGGCGATAATGTACCTTAACATTGGTGCTACCCGCCATAAAACCGAAGAAGAAGAATATCAACACAGCTCTGCTGATGTGGTGTGGAGTGGGTTTGTAATCAGTCTGTCAGTCAGATTAGAGTCTCACCTGCACATCGAGCCTCCACTCCAGGTTGTGGTAATGCGGGAGGCTGGGGGCCAGTATGCTGAGGATCTGTCGGACCTCCTTCCTGTTCTCCAAATACAGCTGGAGCAGAAGTGCATTGAGCTCCTCTGAGAATCCCAGCACCAGCACAGAGTCCTGGAAATCCACCTCCGAGATCTGCAAGATTACACCAGAAATCAAGTTCATTGTATAGTAACTGATCTTGACTTTCATCCAGCTGTTGCTGCTCTAGCAGTGTCTGTGATGGACTGACGCACCGTTAGCTTGGAGCTCTCGGTGAGGAGATACATCAGGCCCTCCACGCCGTGCTGCACTCTCTCTGACGACACATCCAGCTTCCCTACAACAGCAACCTGTGACATCTACTCATGATCGCTTTAAACTAGTGCTGCCAGACGATTAATCCATCCAAAATAAACGTTTCTGTTTACATAATATAAGTGTGTGCACACATATATATATATATATATATATATATATAAAAAAATATAAATAAAGACACATGCATATATTTTGAAAATATTTACATGTATACATTTATATTCATTGAATTGATATTATATATAAATATTTAATATATAAACATAACATTTTTCTTAAATATATACATGCATGTGTGTGTGTATTTATATAAATATACACAGTACACACACACACATATTATGTAAATAAAAACTTTTGGATTTTGCGATTAATCGTTTGACAGCACTAGTTTTACACCAAACCTAGCTGTTTGACACACATTAAGTTACAGTTACTTATTTTGAAATATTTTACAGCAAAAGCATTCATGGATTTATTGCTGTCTTGGAGTTTCCTACATAATTATAATAACTGTCATTTCCAGTTGTTGTTGTTTTTTCCATTTGATGAAACAGTCTGAAAATGTATAATGAGGTTTACTTTAAAAATCATTCCACAGTAAATAATGAATTTAATAATTGTAATTTAATTTAAAATTAAAATAAATATACATTTGAATATGAATGCAAGCATTTAAATTCATAAACAATTGTCATGACGACAAAAAAAAACAAAAAACAGTATTTATTCAGCTTTCAAGACATCAGCTCATAAACAAGCCCAGATATTACTACCATATCAATAACTCACGTGCAGCTCCCTCATATATTTTAGGATTCGAGCCTTTTTTCAGAAACTCCACAGCGATTCTGCCGAATTCACCAACAACTGATAAACATCACATTACAATGAAAATCATTCAAGATGCTTTATTATAGTGATTATGATTATGTTTGTGGGTGTGGGTGTGTGTGTGTGAGAGAGAGAGTGTGAGAGTGTGTGTGAGAGAGTGTGCGCGATTGTGTGTGTGTGTGCGAGAGAGAGAGAGAATATACAGTGAAAGTAATTTTGAAGAATGGGGGTAGATGTGTGTGTGTGTGTGTGTGTATATATATATATATATATAGCCTGATAAAAGATTTTCCCTCTTTCATTTAAACATGGAAATAAAGAAAATGTTTTTGCATTTTGAACTACATAACTAACAAATATTATTCTGGCTGTATAAACGCAAAAGCTCATAATCTCCTTCTCAAATCATGGATAACGCAGGAAATATGGTTAAAGCTGTAAGCATATTGTAAGTTTAGAAAAAAGTAACTCACAAAAGATATTTAAACGCTGCAATCTTATAAGAGGACCGTATTTATTACCGATAAGCAGACATGAGACATAATCACAAACACAAGTGAATAATGTAATGCGGTCTCCTGCTATTTGTGTCTCTTACCCGCGGAATCCACTTCTGACAAGAATCCTAAATGCTCCTTGTGCTCCTCAGATAAAACTAGCAGCATTTTCTGACGCTTTTAATATCTCATCCCCCAGATTGAATCAGCAGGTTATGTTTGTACACTGAATGGTGTTTGCTGAAGCAGTCACATGATCAGCTGTGTGCGCAGCGCAATACAGTCCGAGTGAAACAAGCGGCCGGAGCTGCAGTGTACTTCCACTAAACACATCCATTCCGTCTTATACACTGTGCAATTAAGAAATAATGTGCCTTTTAAATAGGCTAATTAATGCATCTAGAGGTACAAAATACATGGGTAGATGACAAATTGCTGTACACCCTGAAGGACATTTTAAGGTAGCCTATTAAAGACTATTAGTCTAAAAAAATATATATTCTAAATTCTGTCATTTACTCACCCTCATGTTTATTCCAAACCTGTATGCGTTTCCTTCTTCTGATGGAAAAAGTAATTTTGAAGAATGTGGGTAGATGTGTGTGTGTGTGTGTGTGTATATATATATATATATAGCCTGATAAAAGATTTTCCCTCTTTCATTTAAACATGGAAATAAAGAAAATGTTTTTGCATTTTGAACTACATAACTAACAAATATTATTCTGGCTGTATAAACGCAAAAGCTCATAATCTCCTTCTCAAATCATGGATAACGCAGGAAATATGGTTAAAGCTGTAAGCATATTGTAAGTTTAGAAAAAAGTAACTCACAAAAGATATTTAAACGCTGCAATCTTATAAGAGGACCGTATTTATTACCGATAAGCAGACATGAGACATAATCACAAACACAAGTGAATAATGTAATGCGGTCTCCTGCTATTTGTGTCTCTTACCCGCGGAATCCACTTCTGACAAGAATCCTAAATGCTCCTTGTGCTCCTCAGATAAAACTAGCAGCATTTTCTGACGCTTTTAATATCTCATCCCCCAGATTGAATCAGCAGGTTATGTTTGTACACTGAATGGTGTTTGCTGAAGCAGTCACATGATCAGCTGTGTGCGCAGCGCAATACAGTCCGAGTGAAACAAGCGGCCGGAGCTGCAGTGTACTTCCACTAAACACATCCATTCCGTCTTATACACTGTGCAATTAAGAAATAATGTGCCTTTTAAATAGGCTAATTAATGCATCTAGAGGTACAAAATACATGGGTAGATGACAAATTGCTGTACACCCTGAAGGACATTTTAAGGTAGCCTATTAAAGACTATTAGTCTAAAAAAAAATATATTCTAAATTCTGTCATTTACTCACCCTCATGTTTATTCCAAACCTGTATGCGTTTCCTTCTTCTGATGGAAAAAGTAATTTTGAAGAATGTGGGTAGATGTGTGTGAATGTGTGTGTATATATATATATATATATATATATATATGTGTGTGTGTGTGTGACCCTGGACCACATAAGTAGCACAGGTATATTTGTAGTAATAGCCAACAATGCATTGTATGGGTCAAAATTATCAATTTTTCTTTTACGCCAAAAATCATTAGGATATTAAGATCATGTTCCATGAAGATATTTTGTACATTTCCTACCGTAAATATATAAAAACTTAATTTTTGATTAGTAATATGCATTGCTAAGCACTTCATTTGGACAACTTTAAAGATGATTTTCTCAATATTTAGATTTTTTTTCACCCTCAGATTCCAGATTTTCAAATAGTTGTATCTCGGCCAAATATTGTCCTATCCTTGAAAAATTGACCCTTATGACTGGTTTTGTGGTCCAGGGTCACATATAGTTTTATAGACCTATATATTCTGTAATATATATATATATTGGGATTCGGTAACATTTCAACTTGGAATATACATGTTTTTAAACTACTTGTGATTAAACTGCTAAATATCCCACATCATTAGGCACGTATCGAACCTCCAAAAAAAACATATTTTCCCACCTTTTATTATTTTCAGTTTTTTCAGCTTTAGACTCCTTTTTTTCTCAACCCCGTAACGGACAAAATAGGATTGGTTTAAAAAGGATTTTACACAGAAATTGTTATAAAACAAACATGTACCTACTGCCCATGTGTCCCTCGTAGCAATTTAATGATAACAAATGGAACATTTATCATAATTGTCACATTTTATAGGACTGAAGCTAAAAATACACAAATTGTGAGTCTACGGTCTCTTTATTTTTGTAAAACATATTTTTAATTTAAAATTGTAACTAAAACCACAATTGTATTGTTTTAGCCCTTAACATGTCAGATGGTAATCAGCAAGAAATACTTTTGTCTTCCCTATAATTTTCTAAAACATATTAATGTGACCAGGTGTGACGGGGTTGAAGACTGTAACACATTTGAAGGGATACATTGCCTTAAATTTACATTTTTGGTTATGTTTGTCTCTCATATTGTCCCCTTGTTTCTGGGTCAGCATATCTGCATGGCCAACATGGTCTTTCTGCTGCAAACGATGTATGATGCTTGTCAACATTTAAGTGGACATATTACATCAAAAATTCTATTTAAAACAAAATTATGAGTTGTCATGATATATTTACTGAAACCATGACTATTTTATTTGATTTGTTTTTCATTAAAATTATTAATAAATGAAGCAAATAACTCAACCCTGTCACAAGTTTACAACCCCGTAACAATGAGAAATACATATATTTGTGACAGGGTTGTGGTTTTTCACTGCTCCTCATGTAGTATAGCGGAGTAGACCATATATGGCAGCAATAAAATAAGTAAATACTTATGGATTAAAATAAAATGTTGAAAAAGTTATTCATAATTTTCCATCTTAATTTTATGTGACGGGGTTGAGTTGTTAAGCTTGACAGTACCCTCCCGGACTATAACATGCCTCAAAAATATGAATAAAAAGTATGATACTGCTAAACATTTTCTGCACCACTAGTAAAGAGACCTGAATGATGTCATTTCTGGGAAATGATGTCACATATGAGCGCAGTCTAAATTGTTACAGTAGAATGGTTAGTGTGACGGGGTTGAGTTCAGACTGAGGGACATAACTTTAAAGTCTGGGTTTTACTAAATATTTTGCAAGTTTTTAGAAAACTTTTTTTTTTTACAAGAAAGTAACACAAATAAATACACATTGTTGCAATTTAATGATAACAAATGGAACATTTATCATAATTGTCATATTTTATAGGACTGAAGCTAAAAATACACAAATTGTGAGTCTACGGTCTCTTTATTTTTGTAAAACATTTTTAATTTAAAATTGTAAATACACTTATAAATACTTACATTGTTGCCAAATATCACAGACACTATGCACATTTTGTTACAGTTTTTTACGATTGCTTAAGCACAATTTTGAAAACAGGGCCCGGTTTATCAAAACACTACACACAATTAACACAACCCTACACCAAAGTAGCACAACACTTCAGATCATTTGCAAAATGGAACACTTTTGTCAAAACTATACACAACTTTATAAAAACAATATTTTGTTACCATACGAAACATTTCATATGACTTTAATCTTTTTGATCCAGTCACACACTGCTGTTGCTAACCCAAAACACTTTTAGCAAGTCTAATTCTCAGGGATTAGAGTACTGTAAATGAAGTACACAGAAAGTGCAACTATACAATAGTTCACCAAACACTACACAAGACCAATGCTGCAGACTGACGAAAATATCATTGAATTCTCTCCCAAATCAGTCAACATGGAGAATCACAACAAAACATGTCCCAGTAGTCACGCTACTACAGTAGTGTGCATAACACTGTTAGCTCAGCAAATAACAGACAAACATAAAATACTGTATCCAGTACAGGTTACAATTACAGTAAACAACAACAAAAAATTCTGAAAAAACTGACAATATTGTACAGAAAATACTACAGTAAACATACTGTAAATTATCTCTTCGCCTAGCTGGATCTGGCCAGAGAATTATCAATATCACAAGCAATATCCTCATTAGCAAGACAACGCGGGAAGAACCGTCTTGAATGTCGAATCCTTCCTTGCACAGCTGCGGCGTCGACTTGGTCACAGGCATCCTCCATGGCCTGAATGAGGGGTACCTGAGCCTGGGGCTGGAGATCGTAAACCTTCCACTGCCATGCAGAGAAAAACTATTCGATAGGGTTTAGAAACGGGGAGTATAGTACTGTCAACTGTGGATGGTGTTGAAACCAGTTCTGGACCAAAGCAGAGTGGTGGAATGACACATTGTCCCAGATGACAGTGTATTGTATCTGGTCCATTTCATTACCTGCGGTGACGATGTGGTGCAATCGGTCCAAAAATGCGAGAATGTGAGGTGTTGTAAGGGCCCATTTTGGCATGACGGAGGAGAACCCCATGCTGTGAAATGGCAGTGCAAAGGGTGATGTTACCCCCACGTTGCCCTGGGACATTGATTATAGCCCTGTGGCCAATGATATTTCTGCCTCTCCTTCTTGCTTTTGTGAGGTTGAACACTGCCTCACAAATATATATGAATTCATGCAGGATTTCCTCAGCATCCATCTGCAAAACTCTCTGAAATACAGTGAAAGACAACATTGTATAGTTCAGGATAGGTCTAGTATATTAC
>NW_015505282.1:753533-754234 GCF_001515645.1 Sinocyclocheilus grahami | reverse complement strand
GTGTACTCCTCCTCTCACCCTCACTCTTCTTCTGACTCCTTCCATTTTGGTTGAAGGCAGGTGAACCTACCTGGTGTCTACAATTTAGCAATCATGTGTTTGTGCACCTGATGGCTGTGTTTAACAGATTGGCTCATTGGTGTGGTAATTTGACAGTCAGTACTTTGGAATTGCAAGGAAGTGACATCATGATATACTTCTGTGTCTGATGTATACAAGTGTGTTTAGTGTTTTGCAAATCACTGTGTGTAATGTTTTGCAAATAGTGTGAAGCTGACAATGTGCTTACAGTTGTGCAAATCTAGCCTTGTGTTTTGCTCCTTGAGTGTATGGTTTTGCTAATTGTTGGAAAAGTTTAATTTTAGTGTGTAAGCAATCGTAAAAAACTGTAATAATTTTCTAAGTACAAACTCAGAGATGTGCCTCAGGGACATGACAAAATGCTTGGTTTACGATAGATATAAGACATTATTTTATGCTAAAAAACATTAAAATGCAATAATAATTTTTATCCATTATAATGGGCATCTCAAAGTTTTGTAAAGAGCTTCTAACAATTAATTTTGGTGAACCATCACTTTAGAAACTCTGGGGGACTGAGATATTACCGAATCCCAGGAATGACCCATATATATATATATGTGTGTGTGTGTGTGTGTGTGTGCGTGCGTGTGTCTGTCTGGCTGTCTGTGTTTGTGTGT
>NW_015505282.1:749020-752964 GCF_001515645.1 Sinocyclocheilus grahami | reverse complement strand
TGTGTGTGTGTGTGTGTGCGTGCGTGCGTGTGTCTGTCTGGCTGTCTGTGTTTGTGTGTTCCATTCAACTGTTCGGTACCCACATTCTTCCCAATATCTTCTTTTGTGTTCAGCAGAAGAAAGAAATTAATAATGGTTTGGAACAACATTAGGGTGGAAAAAGATGAGTGCATTTTCATTTTTGGGTGAACTATCCCTTTAAGAGATTTTGATACATTGTTTCAAACAGTTAAGACTTTCATATGCTGGATGCTAGTGTTGAGATTCATGTTCTCTCGCTTTATCATGTAATCACACGTGGATTACAAACAGGCAAAATTAAATATGATATAAAAATATAGTGGGTATGATGTATTAATATAATGTGGGTGTAATAAGGCAATGGCCGTGTCAGATTATGCGTAGTAAAGGGTGCTGTCAAACATAATTACAATTCTTCAATCCTGACTGTTAATTATTTTATTTAGCTTGATGCTTTAATTATAAAATAGTTACTAAATCACAAAATTTCATTATTTTACTATACAATACACCAGTGCTGAACAAGTCTATTTTGTAATATACTTTTTGTGTTAAAAAATTAATTTGGGACAGCCAAAGACTTCATAGAGACAGAATCTAGACAGCATATGTTTGACACTCTGGACAAGTTGCCTCTGTCTTCATTGTGTAATGTGTTTTGTAAGGGTTGTCAGAGCAGGTTTCCAGGTCATCTCTCAGAGTGCGTCTGGTTAGTGTCTGTGCTAGCGCTAGCTGCTGCAGCCACGGCTTCTTCGTCAAAGAGCTGTGAGGAAATAAACAACAAAAGATAAAAATGTGTTAAGTCACTATCAGCGGCACCAAACAGCAGTCTTACAACATATTTCCCAAAAAACACTGCATTTGTCATTGTTTGGACAAGCAGATAATCTATGAGAGAAAGCTAACCACCAGCATTCCCATTTAATGGCAGTTGCATGACTCAGAATGTATAGCAATTTTTATGCTTCTCAATGGATACAAATGCTTTTTGGCCATTCTGGCATATAGTCTCAGCCTCAGAAGTCACGCCTAAGGACAGCTGGCTGAATGTCCGATGCATACGGAAACACTTCTGGAGTTTTTGAAGAACTCATCTGATCGGTTGAATTCTACAGGGTTTCTGGGAAATGTGTGTGTGTCACATTCTTAAAGCCGTTGTGACTCCAAACTCTCTCTTGGAAGAAGAAAGCAGTTGTGTTTGTCACTGTGACATTTATCAGGATCGACTTAATGCTGGATTTTAAAGTGTGTGACGTTCACAAGACAGACTGTCTTCTTCTGAGGGCTGAAGAAGACATTACATGTAATTTTACGGTAGTATACCGTTTTTGGAAGAAAAAGAACAATAACAATTTATAGTGAATAACCGTAAATTGACATTCCCAGAATTCCCTGCGTTACATTTCAAATTTGATGTTTTTTGTTGAAATAACTATGTTTCTTCTTAGTTTTTTTTTTATCAGTTGTGTACATTAGGGTTTTATATTACATCTAATGTTGTTAAATGAATGTTTATTGCATTATTTCAGTTTCATGTGTGTTACCATGATGGTGTTTATTGTTTATGTGAATGACACTGTGCACCTTCTATATATGTTATTATTTAAAAGCTGCTTGTGATGGGCTTTGGTTCATCATGTGACTTTCTCATCATCACCTGCATTTAGTGGTTATCAGTGTATTACAAAGGTACAAAACAGATTTCAATACTTTAGTAGGTTGGTACATTATATCAGTTAATGAAATTACATTAATTAACTGTAAATTTAAGTTATAACTGTAAAACCTAAAATGTTGCTACCGTATTTTTTACAGTAAAATTCTGGCAACCACAGCTGCCGTTTTTTTACTGTAAATTTTATGGATTTTTTTTATAGTGTATCTAAATGAATGGGGGAATCCTGAAATCTCAAAAACTGCTCTCTGAACTCGCAATTAAATTACATATTTCAAGTCAGTAACAAAATCTGAAATGAACTGCCCCATGAGTGTCATTTCTTATGTTCAAATAGCATTTAAAAAGCGTATTTTTCAGGCTAGACCAGCCAATGCGCATGCACAGTCATAAGGTGCTTCTAACGGCCGCTGCAGCGACACAATGACTTTAACAATCAGCGACTGGCTCTTTCATTTAGAAGGCGGGACTACTCCGCAATAGAGTGGGGGAACTATGACGTCACTTTGTAGGCGGATCGGCTGTTAGCATGGCACTGGTTCCCTCGACAAAAAGCCTATAGGACTTTTCCATAGGCTTTTGGATTATCGCAAAAACATAAGCTCTGTGTTCAACCATAGTTCATGAAACTTACTCGTTTTGTCCATCAAGATAATCTTCACAAAATAATATAACTTTGATGAATTTTGAAGCCTAAATAAAAGCACCAGAACTGAAAAGCTAAACTTAGGTTATAAACGAACTACACCTCCACGGTCTCTCGCCTTCAACGTCACCACCACCTGCTTCCCACAACTTTTTCAAACTTATTTCAGTGAAAAGGATTTAGTATGTATATGAATTTTAATCCATGCTACATTAACCTTTTCATATAAACTGGAATAAATACAAAACTAGAGCCAAACTAAAACTGAAATGAGACATTTATAATAAATAGTATAGTGAATAAATGAATCATATGAAAGCATGCATTTCTGTACATTTCGAAATAAGGTGCATTAAAAGTCAATAAATCCTTGATTAATATGAATATTTTAATTAAAAACGTGTCTCCACGTACTATTCAATAAAATTCTAGTGCATTTCATCTAACAGCAGAGTGAGTGAGTTTTTGGATATGGTAAGATTAAACTTATCTTAGTGAATAAAGTACCACATTTCAGCTATCATTTTGTTAGGCTGGGTACACAATGTTATTTTATTCTTGCTTCTAGGAAATCCTCAAACTATATGCTTTATAACAGCTTCATGTGGCCGTAAACATTTAAATTTAACATGGCTTTAAGATATGCATCATTAAAGTTTCAATTTTCCCATGACTAAGCCGGTAAATGTGGTGTTTACATGGAATAATCATATAGGTTTACCTTATGGTACGAACCCAGAGTCTCCGCAAAGTGATAAAACAAGCATCTTTCCATCCGAAGACTTGTCGCATTTTGGGGCAAAGCAAAAAAAAAACATTGTCGAACAACAATATAAAATGCGGGAAACTATTAACTGGTTATTCTACAATTAATTGTATTACAAGTTATACTACGATTGGAAAATACTGTAAATTGATAAACTGTTCGGCGTGATGACGTTGAATGTCTCCGACAGCACCTGTAGTCCCATTTAGCAACTGTCTTTTTTAAGAAACGTAACAGTTTTAAAAAATCACGAGTGGGGTGTAACTGGTGTGTTTTATGTCGTAGAATAAAACATGAAAGTATCTTGAGCCTGTGCGAACCATGGACCTTATTTTAGGGATTTAACCAAAATCCCATAAAAGACTCTGGGACGATGGAACCGGCAGTGCTAAAATGCTATCCAATCCAACGCTCTCCATTGACTTTGTATTGCGGGAAGCTGCCTCCTTGTCATTTCTGACTTATAACAAAAAACAGAGCAATACCTAAAAGCTGCTATGTGACAAGGTGTACAATAAACAAGCTAAAAATCCCAGAACTACGTTTTTATGAGCTGTCGATCAAAAAGAAAATGAGCGTTTAGGACACAAATAGTTGTAGATATCGGGGTATTTCACATTGGGCTGTTCAGTTAGATCATTTCTCAAACAAAACGAAGGTTAGGAAAAGGGGCACTGACATAGACCAATAAAGTTTAGTTTCTTAAAGGGGTCATATGATGCAATTTCAATTTTTCCTTTCTCTTTGGAGTGTTACAAGCTCTTGGTGCATAAAGAAGATCTGTAAAGTTGCAAAGACTAAAGTCTCAAATCCAAAGAGATATTCTTTATAAAAGT
>NW_015505282.1:733759-746872 GCF_001515645.1 Sinocyclocheilus grahami | reverse complement strand
GCTACATTAACCTTTTCATATAAACTGGAATAAATACAAAACTAGAGCCAAACTAAAACTGAAATGAGACATTTATAATAAATAGTATAGTGAATAAATGAATCATATGAAAGCATGCATTTCTGTACATTTCGAAATAAGGTGCATTAAAAGTCAATAAATCCTTGATTAATATGAATATTTTAATTAAAAACGTGTCTCCACGTACTATTCAATAAAATTCTAGTGCATTTCATCTAACAGCAGAGTGAGTGAGTTTTTGGATATGGTAAGATTAAACTTATCTTAGTGAATAAAGTACCACATTTCAGCTATCATTTTGTTAGGCTGGGTACACAATGTTATTTTATTCTTGCTTCTAGGAAATCCTCAAACTATATGCTTTATAACAGCTTCATGTGGCCGTAAACATTTAAATTTAACATGGCTTTAAGATATGCATCATTAAAGTTTCAATTTTCCCATGACTAAGCCGGTAAATGTGGTGTTTACATGGAATAATCATATAGGTTTACCTTATGGTACGAACCCAGAGTCTCCGCAAAGTGATAAAACAAGCATCTTTCCATCCGAAGACTTGTCGCATTTTGGGGCAAAGCAAAAAAAAAACATTGTCGAACAACAATATAAAATGCGGGAAACTATTAACTGGTTATTCTACAATTAATTGTATTACAAGTTATACTACGATTGGAAAATACTGTAAATTGATAAACTGTTCGGCGTGATGACGTTGAATGTCTCCGACAGCACCTGTAGTCCCATTTAGCAACTGTCTTTTTTAAGAAACGTAACAGTTTTAAAAAATCACGAGTGGGGTGTAACTGGTGTGTTTTATGTCGTAGAATAAAACATGAAAGTATCTTGAGCCTGTGCGAACCATGGACCTTATTTTAGGGATTTAACCAAAATCCCATAAAAAAACCCATTGACTCTGGGACGATGGAACCGGCAGTGCTAAAATGCTATCCAATCCAACGCTCTCCATTGACTTTGTATTGCGGGAAGCTGCCTCCTTGTCATTTCTGACTTATAACAAAAAACAGAGCAATACCTAAAAGCTGCTATGTGACAAGGTGTACAATAAACAAGCTAAAAATCCCAGAACTACGTTTTTATGAGCTGTCGATCAAAAAGAAAATGAGCGTTTAGGACACAAATAGTTGTAGATATCGGGGTATTTCACATTGGGCTGTTCAGTTAGATCATTTCTCAAACAAAACGAAGGTTAGGAAAAGGGGCACTGACATAGACCAATAAAGTTTAGTTTCTTAAAGGGGTCATATGATGCAATTTCAATTTTTCCTTTCTCTTTGGAGTGTTACAAGCTCTTGGTGCATAAAGAAGATCTGTAAAGTTGCAAAGACTAAAGTCTCAAATCCAAAGAGATATTCTTTATAAAAGTAAAGAGTCAGCCACGCCTACCTAATATATACATACAGACATTTATTTATTATATAAATATATTTAATATAAAAACATAAAATATTTTTCTTAAATATATACATGCATGTGTGCATATTTATATATACATAATAAATATACACAGCACTTTTATTTTGTACGCAATTAATCGTTTGACAGCACTAAATCTAACATATTTTTCCTAAATTTGTAGCCTACATGTGTGTGTATTTATATATGCATAATAAATATACACAGCACTTTTATTTTGTACGCAATTAATCGTTTGACAGCACTAAATCTAACATATTTTTCCTAAATTTGTAGCCTACATGTGTGTGTATTTATATATGCATAATAAATATACACAGCACTTTTATTTTGTACGCAATTAATCGTTTGACAGCACTAAATCTAACATATTTTTCCTAAATTTGTAGCCTACATGTGTGTGTATTTATATATGCATAATAAATATACACAGTACACACACATATATTATGTAAACATAAAATTTTATTTTGGATGCGATTAATCACGATTAATTGTTTTGCAGTCCTTATCAAAAGTTCAAAACGTTAGTCAGAAATATACATTTACACACAAACTGACCACCAAACGCAACTTTCAGATGCCATCTTTATTTTTAGCTCAACACTCTCGGAATGGAACACATAAGATTGTGGGATATCAAAGGCAGCGAAGGATACATCTAATGATGCGTTCAAAATTCACTCAGAAGAAGGTACCTCCGGAGACAGGAAGTAAAGCGGAATTCGGATTCGGATGTGCTTTGATGCTCAGGAGGCAGCATTTTAGAACCTTTCGGACGCAGCCCCTGTATAAGTCAACCAATCTGATGACGACCGAGAAACTCCTGAAGTGTTTCCAATTTTGTGTGCCGTATACATCAGACGTTCAGCCAGCACTCTGTGGGCGTGATGTCTGAGGCTGAGACTAGTATATGCGAGACTACCAGCAAGGGTTAACTAGCCGAACACTGAGCCTCAGGGCCCGTATTCACAAAACATTTGATCTTACCACTAAGAGTTCTCCTAAATAGCAGTAAAAGTTTTTAGCTAAGAGCTTTCTCTTAAATCCTATTCACAAAGCTTCTGAGACAAACTTTTACTAAAGAATAGAGAGAAGTCTTAAGCTAAGAGTAAGGGGGCGGGTCTGACCTTGTTGCTATGGATGATGTCAGCATGCTTACTAATTATGCACACAGTGATTGGCTGATAGTCTCTGTCAGAGATTTATTCATAGAAATATTGCAGTGCTCAATACTATGTTGCCATATTCAAATAAAGATTTTAAAATAAAAATGTTAATTGCCATATACAAATAACGGTTTAAGAATAAAACTGCTAATTGTCACATTCAAATAAATATTTTAAAATGCGGGCTAAGTGTCACTAAATTAAACAAGTATATGTTCAGCTAATTGTCAGTCTCTTACATGTGTGCTTCTCGTCAACAATTAGTGGATATGCAGATAAACAGCCTTTTAATTAACAGAGTAGAATAATCATGGCTGATAGTAAGACATGCAAACGTAAAAGAAAACCAAACCGTTACTTCTTGCCCAACTGCTTACTGAAAACAAGGATATAATCAAAGGAAAATTTGGAGTTGGGATAACCACCAAAACCAAAGGCAATACCTTTTTTAAAAGCTCATTATTGTCAAATGTAATAATACTATAACCAACCTAGCAATGGCCAAGCAGTGAATGGCATTCTACCAAAGAGTTCGTCCATTGAGCAGTTTAAAGGTTTCCTGAGGGACGTCAGGTATCTTGTTGGGTTTTGAGGATCTGTTGATGAGGAAGTGCCTGTGCCTGATGTCTGGAAAAGCATGGGGCAGTGCAACTCTATTGCTCCCATTACTATTTCCAGCTGGCAGGATTTCCTTTGGGTTCTTGTGCTCTTCATGGTCTGGGGAGGATGCAGCTGTGGCAGCGCTACTGATGCACTCTGGGAAGGTGGATGACAGACACAGGAAGGACCCACAAAGCATGCGGTCACTGGGAAACCACAGGATGGCTCTTTGACCTCTATACATCCTCTCAACGCTCAGCCTCTGGGATTTGAGGACTTCTTCTGCATGGGAAAGCCATCAACATGCTTTCGGATCACCAAACTCTCTTTCCAGCGGATGGCATCGTCTCGCTTGAGCCTTGCGCGTCCACGTCTTGATCTGAAGATAGATGTGCATTGGTAGAGAGCACCCGGGAAAGTTGACAGTGGTGTAAAGTATTGAAGCTTAATAGGTAACACACTCTTGGCGTCGATGCTGAATTGCGATTTGCTGGAGGTTCCTGCCATCGGGATCGCAGCAGGCCAGATTTGCAACATTTTTGTCCTTTTCAGTTTTTTTTTTTTTTTTTGGCATTTTGCCTGTGTTAATGCCAACTGCATACATGTTGGCACAGGTGTGTATTTTTATTGGAATTTTAATAGTTCACCCTCATTTCCTTTAATAAATCTATTTTACACTAGGTACAAAAAATAGTTCCTCTCAAGACCTTAAGGACATAAATGTCCTCATTGAAACCCATTAAAACTACAATTTTTAATCCCAGGGCCATTTAACTACAAAATGATGCAGTCTTTGTTAATAGGCTTTAATTCTGTTGGCAAGGCTTTAAAAATTATGATTATTTTTTCAATTTTACCAAATGGTGCCATTTTCTCAGGTTTGGCCTTTAAAGCAAATACTCACATATTTTCCTGTTTTCTGCTCATGATGTATTATGGAGCCAGTTGGATAAATTATGCAGCTGTAATTGTGTGGGTGTGTTGGTATGGATGTCAGAGTGTGATTTGTATGTGTGTCCTAAAAATGTGTGTGTTTGTGTGTGTGTGCACCTGTAATGTTTGAGAGAGAGAAATTATACTGTACTGTGAATCACAAATCCCACCACTGTGTATGCCAGCGGAGCTTTGCTGGAATCTAATGGGAAAAGTTTAGTACTGCACCCAAACACAATCTTACAAAAAGCTCATTTTTTGAGATATCAACCTCAAAATTAGAACACAACTTGTTTAGATTTATGGTTAGCAATTTTTATGTTCAACATGTTTTATAAAATATCTATTTTATAAAAAAAATTGCTCATAAATCATTTTCATAAACATAAACATCTGTAACTTTTTTGGTTTAAATTTTTATAACTTTATTTTTTTTACTTAATCAATAATCTGTCAAGGGTCTTCTTTAAAATGAGACCAAACTTAAAGGGATAGTTCACCCAAAAATGAAAATTCTGTCATTAATTCCTCACCCTCATGTCGTTCCTGTAACCTGTAAGACCTCCGTTCATCTTCGGAACACAAATTAATATATTTTGGATGAAATCTGAGAGCTCTCTGATCCTCCATAGACAGCAAGGTTCCTTACACGATCAAGGCTCAGAAACGTAGCAAGGACATCGGTAAAATAATCAATGTGACATCAGGGGAAAACGCTAGTGTGGACGGAGAGCATTTTAAAACGAAAAACAAATTTATTCAACAATTTGTCTCCTCCGCGTCCATTTTGCACCATTTCGGAGAATATCACATACGTAAACACTCATGTCGTTCCAAACCTGTAAGACCTCCGTTCATCTTTGGAACACAAATTAATATATTTTGGATGAAATCTGAGAGCTCTCTGATCCTCCATAGACAGCAAGGTTCCTTACACGATCAAGGCTCAGAAACGTAGCAAGGACATCGGTAAAATAATCAATGTGACATCAGGGGAAAACGCTAGTGTGGACGGAGAGTATTTTAAAACGAAAAACAAATTTATTCAACAATTTGTCTCCTCCGCGTCCATTTTGCACCATTTTGGAGAATATCACATACGTAAACAGTGTATGCTGTTCTGTGTCAGCTGCGCCACGCGGATACGTTGTTTACATCATTTACGCTTTGATTTGAACAAAAACAACGTATCCGCGTGGCGCAGCTGACACAGAACAGCATACACTGTTTACGTATGTGATATTCTCCAAAATGGTGCTAGGGTGACGCGGAGGAGACAAATTGTTGAAAAAATTCGTTATTTTCGTTTTAAAACGCTCTCCGTCCACACTAGCGTTTTCAAGCATTTTCCAAAAGTTTCTGAAAGGTCAGAAAACGTTAAATTTGCTTTACTGTGCATGCGTAAAGTCTCAAAAAAGTTTGCTGAGACAATACAGATCAAACAGACATGATACGTTTTCATGCAATTCTTCTGGCAGGAACATTTTATTTACACTGTAAAATTTAATTAGTTAGGCTTACTTAAAAAAAGAATGCAAACGGATTGCCTTAAAAAAACTAAGTAAAGTGAAATAGGAATAGTATGTTGTACTGACAAATACTTAGTTAGTATAGTTTACTTACACGAGAGTTCTAGTAACTAAAAAAAGAACTGTAGGGGGTACTTGATCCTTTCATTTAGGTTTACTCGTGACTTAGTATAGCAACTCACTGACTCCCAAAGTGCATTGCAGCAGAATAAATTATGCAGTTGCTTTGTTTTACATTTGTTGATTTTATTTGCTGTCTTGTGTCAGTAGTAGCACAACAAAAAGAGCAAATAAAATGGTTATTGTTACAATTAATGAAAATAAATGAAATTGAATTGTTACCATTGCTGTGATTCACGTGCTGAATGTTTAAGTCTGTATTTTATACTTTTCTTCCCTTAAAATCAAATAACTCTGATTTCATGTTGCATTGCTGCATTAATAGAAAGAAACTTATAATAATATAAACAAAGTTCTAAGTGCCCAACCAAAGGGAACGCTACTCACTATAGTGATGAGTAAAAAAAAAACACACATTTTAGGAAAATCAACATCAATTTTTGAAATTAGCTTATCCACTTATTCTCTGGGGCGTTTTTGGTATTTTCGCCTAAATTTTTCATACTCAAATTCAAATGTTTGCCCTACACACATACAATGGAGGAAATGAAAAAAAATGGTTGCATTGTAAATAAAACCCTTTGAACTACAAAATATGAGTGGAATTCTTTATAAATAACCTTATATATTTTTCAAATATTACAATAAACACAAAAAAACATAGGCGATTTTGAAGTTTTAAATCAATGTATTTTTTTGAAATTCTGTAATTCAGGTTCTGTTAGGCCCAACTCTCTGGAATTTACTTTGTTTGATGCCACTACATGCCAAAAAGTACCAGAAAAAAAGAATCTTTCAAATAACAGTTTCTAAACAGGAGTTAGAACATTATTTGTGAAGCGATTGAAATTGTCCAATTTTGCATCTAAACGTGTCATGGTGAGTTTCCCTTGCAAAAACAGGCTTTATAAAACACATTAACCCCACAATCCTATTGTACTCTGTGCCATAAGCACTTTAATTGATTATTTATTGAATTATGTTTCATTTTTATGTTTTTCTAAGTAGTAATATACAAAATGGCACAAGTGAATTGGACCAAACTTGTCATATTGTGATTTCTACACTCAGTTTAATTCTTTCAGGATGCTCAAGACTGTCTACATTATAATATATATCTGATCTATAACAACGTAAAATAGAATTCATATCCTCCAGCTTTATATCATTCCATTTATATGCATTCTGTACTCTCTCCTAAATTCTCCCCAGACGCGCGTCCACTGCTCTCCAAGGCACCGCTGACCGTTCTGCATCGTATATAACTTGTAATATGATAATCATAGACTGAAAGGATCCGAGTCGCGTTCGCTACAACTCTTCCGTGCGGAGAAAAGCCTTCAATTCTCGCGTCTTTGAACTACAACGGCCAGAGAGCACTGGCTGTCCGACCGGATGGCGACCCCCCTTTCTCTGCCCACTGTGCTGACGCAGAGGTGTCAGAGTCCACAGAGTCTGTAATGGCCGACCTGAGTGACGTGTAAACTGACCAATCGCAGCCCAGAACCGACCGCAGATATCTATAACATCAGAAGAGCTGAATGCGCGCTGGAATGACATGGAGAGCCGTGATTCCCTGACGCGCTGGATTCCGTTACCTGGGCAGAACGCGAATATCTCACCGATGCTTCGTAAAAAAAAGTTCGCAATGGCTAGGCGGAAAATCGTGTGTGGGACGAATACATTTCTAAGCTTAATTTTACTGCTTTATGAATATAAAAACCAAAAGGAATGGTATTCTTTGTAAAGAAGACACTCCAAGCTTTCAAATGAATCCATATATGGGCTGATACCATATAAGGAAGGCTATGTAAATGAAGCATACACATTTTTAACGTGACTTTGGACCCGTATCCGAGTCCGCAGAGTTTTATGTGATGTTCTCTCAAATATTTCAGTTGTATTGAAAATTCAACATTCAAGATGACTTGGGAAAACGAGTGAATGCAACTAGTGAAAGATAACTGCAGACATGGATGAAATGGGTGAAAAGTCTATTAAGACTCTGCGTGGATCCCAATGTGCATAATATCCATCCTAAATTCTATGTGATATTAGTAATTTTCAATACTATTTAGGGCAGATGGTGTGGATAGGATGCACATTGGATTTTACAATGCGGGAAAATAACTCACTAATCACTGACACGTTCAGGTCGCACTCACTCATAATTGTACGTCTGATCTAAAAACTGCCCTCATGTTTTGCTGCAAACAGCAATCGTGAGTACATTTTCTGTCATCTTTGCAGGACTTTGATATGAAGAGTGTACAAAGTAACATATCTGTATGGAAGGTGTTTTCTGCTCATTTTAAATAAATCAATTAAATTATAAAAATGAAAATGAAAACCAGATTAACAATTTCATAATAGAAAACTACATCCAAAATATGTGTAGTGTGAAAATGAATAGCACATAACAGGCACAATAACCGGTATAAACATAGATATCTATTGCATATTGTACAATATGTGTCACATGACTAAACATGCGTCATCGATGCATTATTGTAAGAAAAATATCCATATTCAAAACGTAATAATCACTTTAATGTAGCTTGTGCCAGCAGTTGTACACAGAAGCAGTTCCGGGCGGATGACGTCTGAGGTCAGCGCTGCGCATGCGCCGGTGAGTCTCGTGAAAACCAACGTTTGTTTACAGGAGCAAAGGAAGCAAAGTTTCCTTACTTTAGCAAAGGAAAACCAGTCTCCTCTTGGTTTATATCGAAATCCTCCGGCAGTCTTCTTTACAAATCCTTGTTTTGTACTTCTAATTAGTGACCGTTGTTTTGTTTTGATCTCTCACTTCTGAGCAACGCATGCGCAAATCGCCCGGAACTGCTTCCGTGTACAACAGTGAGCACAAGCTAGATTCAAGTGATTATTACGTTTTGAATATGGATATTTTTCTTACAAAAATGCATCGATTCGCTACAGGAGGCCTTTGTTCACCCCCTGGAGCCGTGTGAGACACTTTTTTTATGGATGGGCGCTTTTTATTTAAGTTATTTTGGACTGATGCATGCAACACCCGCTGAGTGCCATGAAACAGCTTGAAAGATCAAAGACTATTTTTTATATAACTCCGACTGGATTCGTCTGAAAGAAGAAAGTCATATACACCTAGGATGACTTGAGGGTGAGTAAATCACCGGCTAATTTTCATTTTTGGGTGAACTAACCCTTTAAGTTTTCCCAAACTAGGGTTCATAAAGGACCCACAAGGGCTTCATGAGTTTAATGAAGAGCTAATAACCAAATTAAAATAAGTCATTTTAGAAATACATCAATCAAAATAGAACACTTACTAAAAAAAATATATATATATATTTCATTTATGTGCCTACATGTCATGTGACAATTAACCAGCAGAGAACCGTGAACATGCGAACGTGATACTTAATTATTAAAATATTTATTTTCAAATCTCAGGAGTACTTTAAGTAAATATACTAGGTGAAAGATGACAAACAAGTTTGGGAATGCCTGCATAACGTGTAAATAACGAATAGCCTGAATTTGTGCATTTTAAAATTGTGCATTATTTTAGTGAATGCCTACAAAACTGACAGACTTTCTGAGTGTATATAAGCGGTAGTCTATTTTAGAAAGGAACATTTAAAAGATGAAAAAGAGGAATTAGGGAGAATCAGTAAATTATTAATAATTTACTGCTATTGTGTGAATAATATGCAATCAATAACTGTAGTCTGAAAAAAATAACTGTAGTCTGATTACAAGTACTTTAAAATCTAATCTAATTACAAGTACTTCATTTTTCATTTTGAACTGATTACGTAATAATCCAGATTGCATGCCATCAGTTACTACCCAGCTCACACATTGCTATTTAAGCTTTTCATTTATGATTTCCGACAGTTCCTGACCACAACTCTAGGCCAGTGCTTAAACTTCTGCACTATTCTGCTGTTCTCACAGAACCAGGAAGTTCAGAATGACTTGAACATCTGTCAGTAGTGTGTGACCACACAACATTTATATATATACACATATATATATATATATATATATATATATATATATATATATTGAAAATACATTAAAACAGGTTCAGACCTGTTGTACCTGTGTAATGTCTGTGATTTACCAGCTTGCACAGCATAGTCATTATGGGAAGTGTCTCCTTTGTTATGGTTCTGAACACATGAAGAACTTCCTGTGTAGAGCAGAATGTTTACTTGTATCAAAACAAGACAACCAAGTACAACATTCTGGTTTAAAAGACACGTGTGCCACCCAGAGGTGAGACCTGCTCTCTACAGCACAGCAAATGGCTCACAAGTACTTACAAACAAGACTTGAAAATCCCAAACAATGAGATCAAATTGATTGATTTAAACAAAGTGTGAGTGTTTATTCTCAGTGTCAGTTTTATTTTATGCATGTTTTATATGTTCATGTCTGAATACAATTTAAACCTCTGATTGAATCCTATGTAAAAGATAAAAAAATAAAAAAATATGGCAGGTGTGACAGGACATAATCCCCATTTTAAAGGGGCGGTGCAAACATTTAAAAAAAAAAAACTTTGCCTCTTTTTTTCAAGACTTTACACACAAATCCAAAAACTGCACACACAAAATGCAAAATGCCTCACTTCTCTTGCAAAATTAAGCACTGCGTTCAAAATATCACACACACATCTCAAAAGCAAACATTTGAAAACACCTTTGCCATAATATAAATTCCTGTTATATTTGTGTGTTACATAGAGAATTATGTGTTGTGTTCGGCATAAAGTGTTTTCTGAAATTGAAAACCGAGTCAAAGGCTGAGAAATTAGTGTATGGTTTTGCAGATCTGGTGTGTGCTTCTGCTGTTTGAGTGTCAGCTTTCAGAAACTGTGTGACAAGTACAGATTGTGTGTGTTTGTAAGTTGAAAAAAACTGTAATTAGTGTGTATTCCCATTAATGTCTAAAACCATGATGAAAGCATCCATCTTTTTCAGTTTTTGTGTAGATTAGCTCACAATGAGTCACTGAAAACATAGACTTGTCTGCAAAGAAACTGAAATAGAGAAATATTGAAAATGTGTGTTTTTGAGAGTCAGCACCTTCACTTGACAATAATTTGATAATGGATTCTTAAAACAGAACTATTCAGATCAATATTAAACCACCAGCTACAGCAGAAACCCATCAAAACATGAATGAATCAACTCTCTTGAAACTAACTAGTGTTTTTTTTCTTTGACGTGCAGTGAACTTTAAAGATTCTTGCCAGAAACTCTTAAACTGGCCTTGAGAGTTTTATTGCAGATTTGTATGTGACCTTTCTCACTTGCTAGCTGTCTTTGAGTTTACAAGTTGCCAAGAGATACAAGATATGAACAGACACCTCTGCATCTGTGCTTCACATCAGTTTGTTATAGAAGAAGACAATGACAAGAAGTGGAAAATGTGTGGAATATTTTGCTAATAAGCAAGCAAGCATTTTTTAAATCAAGAAAATTGATCTTTCTTTCTTTCTATTTATTTATTTGAAAATAGGCTTATGAAGACACTAAAACACTGTTTTCAGATTGTGTTTTCTTTGTCTTGTGGTTCATGGCTAGTCGTAGCAAACCTATATAAAAAAGTAACACACTAAACATGAACTGAAACATAAAAAGTGACACATTATTTAAACGCTTTGCTGAATTAATGTCGTTTAAATCAACTGATTTTTATTTTCTTCGGGTGCATAGTAATTTCAAACAAATTTCCTATGAGAAACAAAGTGGATATTTCTCCAAGGGCCCACGCTTGAAAAAAAGAGATTTGTTGGATATTTGTATGCTTAAAAGTGTAAAAGCCTATGTAAAAGAAAAATCTACTAAACCCTGACATACAAATGCATATGGCGATACGGTGCCATGAGTATTTAAGACATGCTGCTGCTGCACAAATAGCATATAAAATAACCTTGTAGCAGATCTGTACAGGTGGAGCTGGGGAAGGTGGAGGGTTTCTGAGAAACTCTGAAAGCACGCTGCAGGAATCTCAAGTGAATGCTAGCCAGCCATATAAATGCAAGGCAGTAAGCTCAGTGGCTGCATATGCAGCATGAACCAATCAGCTTGTGCCAAGTCGTTTAACTCTCTGAATATCATCAGTTACGTTAACACCCCATGACTGAACTATATATTTATCCAAGTAATCTTAACATTGAGTGTTCTCACTTCATTTAGGCCCCGATTAGCAGTCCCCCTCTAATCGGGGCTTTTTGGTGTGCGCGTACGCAACTCTGCAGGAAGAGATCGATGTAAACATTCCCACGTGCGTCGCTGTTTATGCGAGCAGATCTTTCCTCAAACACTACGGCCTGAAGGAGCACTCGCCGGGAACGCTTCATCCACAGTCTCTGCTGCTGTTAAAGAGGAATGTGATCGGCGCTCGGACCAAGCAGAGCTTTAAATGGGCTTCCTCAGAGAAGTTCTCAAATGCTCTGCTGATCCTGGCCTCCTGTCACGGACAGACTCTGCTGGCAAGGCAAGGCGATGCTCTGATCTCACCCTCAAGTCATCCTGGGTGTATATGACTTTCTTCTTTCAGACGAATCTAGTCGGAGTTATATTAAAAATGGTATTTGATCTTTCAAGCTGTTTAATGGCACTCAGTGGGTGTTGCATGCATCAGTCTAAAAGAAGTTAAATAAAAAGTGCCCATCCATAATAAAAAGTGCCTCACACGACAAAACAAGCGAAAACAAAACGGAGCACAAACATGGCACATCGCTCTTTCTTGCTCACCGCAGAATGTTCAGGACCCCAAAACATTTTCTAGCTGCCCCACTTGTGCCTGATAATGATATGTGACACAAGTTATAATCATGATTTCTATGTTTGCCACAAGAGGAGTCAGTGGAACATCTATGTGTTTGTCAAAAGTATTTTAATGAAAAAGAAACAATGACGAAGGAACTTAGAAAGGTGGGAGTGGAAGGAATAAAGCTAAAAAATACATAATCACTTATGGACTAGAGAGCTTATTTCTTTATCTCAAAAGTACAGAACTGATAAAGAGAATGAAGGGTTTCTTTTATGAAATAGGTAAACTCCAACACTGAAGGTGGCGATAATGCACCTTAACGCTGGTGCTACCCACCATAAAACAGAAGAAGAAGAATCAAACATCAATATTCAAGAATCAGCTACGGGAAATAGGTATAGTAGAGTTTAATGTTAAAAATATAGTAACATGGAAATAGTGACCAAGGACGGAGATATTTGTTTAATTTTCTAAGGAGGTCTGGACTGGAAGGACGAATTTAATTAAGATATAGTAAGTTAAAGTGAGACAGCAGA
>NW_015505282.1:722502-722711 GCF_001515645.1 Sinocyclocheilus grahami | reverse complement strand
AATATGTATCTCATATTTATGTTATATTGAGTTTGACCATCCTAAGAGACAGATAATATTTAACAGGTGTTGGAAAATTATTTTGCACTAAATATATCCAGCGAAGAATGGGATTCAGTCTGGGAGCACACTAAATAATATGCAATGCTGACTGCAAATCACCCCTTATATCAGAAATAAAACGGACCCAAAATTTTCATTGGATATAG
>NW_015505282.1:713431-722397 GCF_001515645.1 Sinocyclocheilus grahami | reverse complement strand
ACATAGTATGAGCACACATTGAGTGCGCTGTGTGGTTACACTTTTAGCTCACTGTGACACACACATTGTGACCACACCATGAGAATCATGTGAGCTCATGGTGACATCATTGTGAGATCAAATTGTTGACTGGGTGAGTTCTGACTGAAACATACATCCGCGATGACCTACAGCCAATTATTATCAATAAGCAGTTAGCTACAATTCATACTATATAGAACGTACTTTTTTAACGGTCGAGTAGTACGTTCAAATTCAAATGTAGTACCTACTAAGCAGTATGCGATTTCGGACGCACCCCCAGTCTCCGTAACTAATTCCAAAACGTCACTTTAGAGCTAGTAATGAAGGAACGTTGAGTTGCTTCATTGAAAACTTATTGTATTACTATAGTAAAAGCTTGCTGTATTATGTAGAGTAAAGTATTATGAGAGAGAGATGGATTGAGCGAGTGTGATACCTGCATCTGATACAGCATCTCAGTCTCCTACACACAATAAAACATAAGTTTGAATGTCCACTAAGGAAAGCGTTATCTTTGTCGTATCATCAATAAAATTTCATCTGTTAAGAGTGATTTCTGATGACAGCGCTGCTCAGTGCATTTGTTAGCTGCATCGTTGTTGAAAGTAAAAATAACTTCCGTTTACAAAAGCGTATTTTTCAATGTAAAAGTCTTTACTGCAGTACTGACTCATAAAAACAGTCTCTTGTCGCCATCTAATGGCGGAACAATGTAACTAAAATCACCATCACGTACACACGCACCATGTCTCGGTAATAAACACTATTATTAAATACTATTATTATTTAAATAAAATATTATTTGTTGAATAATCATATTTAAAATATAATTTTTTTTAAAGATAGCCAACGTTAAATAATTAAGACATCACTAACAGGTAAAGTCAAATATGATGAGTATATAGTCTAATATTTGGTGAAATGCTTTTCTCTAGACTTAATTTCTCTAGTGAACTAACAACCTGTGGTCACTGATGATTTGCCTCAGGTAAATGAAATGCTACGTGACATTTTGTTTACAAACCGTTTTAATCACATCTTTCTGCGAGTGAAACACTGATTGTGCGATTACGTGAGGCATGAGATGTTCATTCATGTTTATTTCACTTTAATAAAACTAGAAGTAAAGAGGAAGGGAGGATCAAGTTTATACAGTAATCTGTCGCGCCACATCAAAGAGCGCCAAAATGCCATTTATTGATTGAATTTCCTGAAAAAAAAAGAATATGTTCGGTACAACCGAAAGACCCGTACCGAAGTATATATATATATATATATAAACATTCTTAATTTTTTCCCCCTGTAAATCATATTCTTCTATAAAGGACACAATATGTATTGCATTTTTCTTTTTCATCACTTTGAGGGCTTTTGTATAAGAAACAAGCTCATTAAAAATGCACAAAATGTTGGTTTCACTTACAAGTACTTAGATTTGTGTATATAAAATTTTCCCAGCAGAAGTATGTTGTTAACAAGGAAGTCATCTTTGTTATTGTTTGTTCAGGGAGGACTTATAGACCACAATATCAGTGTGCTCTCGTTATTTCCTTATCACTTCTCAAGTGCGTTTGGCTAGTTTGCGGACCAGACAGAGTTATCGGTGACTCTCCCTATTCTAAAGACACCTCCTGTCACCGAACCATCGTGCAACTGAACGCTACCCCAGATAGTCGTGCAGTGTGAAAACAACGATGATCCGACGACTCTGAAATCATGCAGTGTGAATACGGCATAAATTTACTTCACTACATTACAAATAAATCCTAATCTAATCGTGACAAACCATACATCGTTGGGAAGGTCTAAGACTCCTAAATTGATATTTTACCACTGTTTTTGTTACAAATTATGTAGGAAACGTAATAGATTAATTTATGACAAGTGCACCTCAAAAATCTACATCATAACAGGAGTTCTGACCTTTGTCACAAAAAGTCTTTCTTCGCTGCCTTTTTCCCTGTCACGCTTTAGAAATCATCAGAAATTATATATGTTGAAAGCTTAAAATATAAAAATTCATCCTTTGAAAGCCATTTTAAAATTAGACATTGCATTACTATGGAAGTGGTACAACAAAATTATATAACAAAATGTTTTCGTTCATGAATTATACAAATTTTTGTTTGGATAATGCACTTTTTCATGTTTTAAAATGGGAGTGACAGTTAAAGGGTTAAATCAAAATCAGATGAAATATGTAATGGTTTCCTTCTTTCTTTTGCTCTTCTGCAGTGTGGTGGTGGTGGGGTCTGTGAGCAGCCCGTGGGAGCTGTCCTCAGATGCGATGGCAGCGTTTGTGCACCAGGTAGCGCTAGAGAGTCTGTCCGAGGAGCAGCGCAGGACGATTCTCTCCAGCCTCAGTGAGGACCTGCTGTTGGGAAAAGACGTCAATCTTGGCAAGACTGCCAAAAACAGACAGCTGTGAGATTATCATCTGTCTCATCTTTGCATTCAAATTTGTGACATATGTGACCCTGGACCACAAAACCAGTCATATGGGTCAATTTTTAAAAATTGAGATTTATACATCATCTGAAAGCTGAATAAATAAGCTTTCCATTGATGTATGGTTTGTTAAGATATGACAATATTTGGCCGAGATACAACTATTTGAACATCTGGAATCTGAGGGTGCAAAAAAAAAATCAAAATATTGAGAAAATCATCTTTAAAGTTGTCCAAATGAAGTTAGCAATGCATATTACAAATCAAAAATTAGGTTTTGATATATTTACGGTAAGAAATGTACAAATATCTTCATGGAACATGATCTTAATATCCTAATGATTTTTGGCATAAAAGAAAAATTTTAACCCGTTCAATGTATTGTTGGCTATTGCTACAAATATACCCCAGCGACTTAATACTGCTTTTGTGCTCCAGGGTCACATATATGAATGAATTAATTATATGAATGTACCTCTGAAGGTTCTGACTGTCTTCAGAAAAGATTTGATTGCATTTTTTTACATCTTCGCTTCATGTAATACCTAATAAAGTAGTGTTTTAATCGCAATTTGCAATCTGCTTTTGAGGTTATGTGAAAATGCTGTAATACTGCTCTACGGGCCACCGGGAACCGGAAAAACCCTGCTGGCTAAAACCGTCGCCACCGAGTGTACCATGACCTTCCTCAGGTGACTACATGGTTGTCAGTTTAATGCATTCACTTATTTAATTAGTTGTGAATAAAATATGCAATTAAAATGTTAACGCAGTTAACACACTGGCCCCGCCCCCAGACCTGTATGTGACTGATGACAAATACAATGCAGGGCAACGACCCCATAAATGCAGTTATACCCTAAAATTCAAGATATTAGGGTTGCCCCGTATGAGTTTTTGTCTCATATTTATATATGATATGATAATCGACATCACACGGGCAGCGAGAGCTATGTCACATGAGTGCTGTTTTAGTCCCGATCTATCAAGAGTTTAAGTGTGATTTTATACAACAGTTCAGTAAATAAGAAGTTAATATTGTGTTATATTTAGTGCTGTCAAACTATTAATCGCATCCAAAATAAATGTTTTTGTTTACATAATATATATGTGTGTGTACTGTGTATATTTATTGTGTATATATAAATACAAACACATGCATGTATATATTTAAGAAAAATATGCTGTTTATAAATTAAATATAATTATATATAATATAAATGTAATGTGGTGTTTGGGTTTTGTCATGTTCATGTTTTCTATGTCTTTTATTTTGTCATTGTTTCCTGCTGTTAGTGTCATGCTTCCCTTGCCTCATGTCTCTCTGCCTTGTGTATGTGTCATGTTCTGATAGGTAGTCTTAGTCGTGTGTCTTGTTTCCCATTGGTTTGTTCTTGTCATGTGACCCTCTTGTTTGATATAAGTAGCCATCATGTTACCATCTACCACCTTGATATTGTAACCCGCTGTTGGTGAGTCTAGTATGTTAATGCCTCGTCAAGTTTGTTCAAGCCTGTTCATGTCTAGTCAAGCCTGTTCATGCCTCGTCAAGTCAAGTCTGTGTATCTAGTCTTCGTTTATTGTTTGGATGTTTGGATCACCTGTAAATAAACTGCACTTGGGTTCTTCACTACGCTCACCTTCAGTGAATGATTCGTTACAATAAAATATAAGAATATGAATATATAAATTTATAAACATCTAGCGTAGCGTCAGTTCTTTGCACTTTTACTTCAGTAAAAAGCTTGAGTTGATACTTCAACTTCTACAGAAGTCTTTTTAAACCCTAGTATCTATACTTCTACCTGAGTAATGAATGTGAATACTTTTGACACCAGTGTTTAACTTTAACGATATCTGCAATACATTTATGTTGGTTCTGTTCTGTTTACCCTGGGGGGGTTATCGCTGCTCTCCCTGCTCTCATCCATGCTAGGCTGCATGGATGCGCAGGGAGTCCTTGCCCAGAACGGAACCATACCGCCAATCCAAACTGTATGCTAATTGTTAATCATCTTTGACGATAGTGGTCCAGACAGAAATGTAGATATTTTCAAAATATATACATGTATGGGTGTGCATTTATTTATACATAATAAATATAGTAAATAAATAAAAAAATAAACAAATAAACAAATAAATATGCACAGTACACACATACACATAATGTATAATGTAAACAAAAACTTTTATTTTGGATGCGATTAATCGTTTGACAGCACTAGTTATATTTCATTTTAAATGCAATATTGTCTGTTTTTGCTCAATTTTGCAGTGAAAATATTACCTTTAAAGCCATAGCAGAATTGTTGTGCGTCTCTGAGCAACACAGCGGTGATTCGGTTCTGAATGAATCCGTGTTTTGAACGAATCGTGTGAATCAATACGATTCACACGATTCAATAGCCTGACTCATATAGACATTTACGGCCACCTGCTGGTAGTTTTAGTTTCTTATTTAGAGTATAATTTAATTATAAGAAAAAACAATCAAGGTACAGTTAACCCAAACATTTAAATTCTGTCATCAATTACCTTCATGTCGTTTCAAACCTGTATGACTTTCTTCTTTTGCACAACATAAAAGAAGGTATTTTGAAGACTTTTGGTTATCAATGACTTTCATTATATGAACAAAAAATACTGAGATGTTTCTCAAATTATCTTCTTTTATGTGCCATAGTTTATGTTAGGCCGTTGTAACCTAAATGTTTGTGTAACAAATGTCATGTTGAATCAAATAAAATATTTCTTTCTAAAGCTGCTATTTGTAATGTCTACTTGCTACTTTCTCATTTAACACAATAATGGTTTTAAATGATCTTTTGTGGGTAATTTCACTGATACATTTAATTTGTGATTAATTAATCAACACAACATGTAATTAATTAGATTAAAAATTTGAATCGACTGACAGCCCTGCTTTATTTGCTTTGAGTTTGAAATATTCAAGAGACTGGTTAGAGTACATAACTAAATGAACATAATGTCGTGTAATGAGTGTGTTTGGTGTTTTCAGCGTGAAGGGTGCTGAACTCATCAACATGTACGTTGGTCAGAATGAAGAGAACATTCGAGAGGGTAAGAGTAATGAAATAAACTGCTCCTCTCAATCTGCTGATCCATTTGAGCTTATTTTCACTGTTTGTTTTATTGAGCATGTTAGCGTTTCTCTCTCTCTGTCCGTCAGTGTTCAGTAAGGCCAGAACTGCTGCTCCCTGTGTTATTTTCTTTGATGAGCTGGACTCTTCGGCTCCTAATAGAGGCCACAGTGGAGACTCAGGAGGGGTGATGGACAGGTCAGCATCACAAGATATGTGCAGATGCTAAACTACAAATAATCTGACAGCACCAGTTTTTAGGGATGCACCGAAATTAAAATTCTGAGTCGAAGCCGAAAATCGTGGATGCACTTGGCAGAAAACCGAAACTGAAAATGCTTTTTAGTAATTATTTATTATTTTATTAAATAATATAAAGTAATTTATATGACTTATTTATAAACTCAATAATTTTAAATGACACTGAATAAACAAAACCACAAGGAAATAAAATAACACATATTGAAAGTAACACAAAATAAAATATCATTGCATTATTTTTATTCAGTTCCTTGCACATTCATAGAGTGGAATATTGGGCGGTGTGACGCAGTATATATTTCCAGCTCATATTTTCGGCTGATAATTTTCAGTGGCTGAAAATTCTGATTCATTCAAATAAATCAGCTCGTTCACAAATCAGGTACGCTATCCTGTCTCAGGATGTCTTCAAGGAATGATGTTCATGTAGTGGAGTAAAAAGTAAGATATTCTTTTTTGGAAGTTAGTGAAATAAAAGTAAAAGATTTCCGAAATAAAAGTACTCATATAATCTTAGACACTTGTACTCAACTCAACTCACATTTTCACAATACACATTGTTTCAAATATAATATCTTAATATCTTCATGCCGTACAGTCGCATTAAGTAGATTAGAGCTGGGTGATAATATAGTTACATTTGCGATGATACAAAAAAATCCAGCAGTTGAGATTTGCTATATTGTATATTTTTCGTAAGTCCATTGTATATGTAAGCAATAAGGTATGAGAGGCTGTGCTGTATTGTGAATAAGTCGTGTTCTAGATATAATAATATATAATAGATAATATATAATAGATATATTGTAATATATGTAGATGCTTATATATCTGAGTTTATATATAGAGCTGTGTGATAATATTATTTAAATCTTCGACCATAAAAGCAATCACGGAGCCGAGATTTTCTATATAATATATATTGCTTTACATGAGCATATTGTATGTACGTGGATAAAGTTGGGTATACTTACATATCCAACTTTATAGAGCTGTGCAGTAATATAGTTTACATTATGATATTAACAATTAAGCAGTTGAGATTTCTTATATATTGCTTTATGTGATTATACACCTACTTATAGCAATTGCATATTGGAGTTATTTTGTATATTGTATATTGGAGTTGTAGATATTAAAGATTATGAAAGTTTTGCTCAATTTATAACAATTTGATATAGTTACAAGCCTAATTACTAGTACAGCAATACCCCCCACCACTAGAAGTAATACAAAAATATGTTATGGTTACTTTACACAGATTAGCCTCATTTTAATTGATTTTATGTCATTGATTCTGTTCCTTTCCTGTTTGATACTGTGAAGTATGGTGGACCAGTAGTGCACAACACAAGCAAAATTAGCACAACATAACGAAATCTCCACAACATGCCGGAAAAAAAGCCACAACACAGCAAAATTAGCACAACACAACGAAATCTCCACAACATGCCGGAAAAAAGCCACAACACAGCAAAATTAGCACAACACACACGAAATCTCCACAACACGCTGGAAAAAAAGCCCAAACACCGTTAAATTAGCAAAACAAAACGAAATTAGAACAACAAAAGGGAAAAAAGCCACAACACAGCAAAATTAGCCCAACACAACGAAATTTCCACAACACGCCGGAAAAAAAGCCCAAACACAATGAAATTAGAAAAAACAAAACGAAATTAGAACAACAAAATGGAAACAAGCCACAACAAAACAAAATTAGCACAACACAATGGAAACAAGTCACAACACAACAAAATTAGCCCAACACAACAAAATTAGCACAACACAGCAAAATTAGCCCAACACAACGAAAACAAGCCACAACACAACACAATTAGCACAACCCAATGGAAACAAGTCGCAACACAACAAAATTAGCACAGCAAAATTAGCAAAATTAGCCCAATACAATGAAATTTCCACAACACACCGGAAAAAAAGCCACAACACAACGAAATTAGCAAAACAAACAAAATTAGCACAACAAAACAGAAACAAGCCACAACACAACAAAATTAGTACAACACAATGGAAACAAGTCGCAACACAACAAAATTAGCACAACACAATGAAAACAAGTCACAACAAAATTAGCCCAACACAACGAAATTTCCACAACACACCGGAAAAAAGGCCACAACACAACGAAATTAGCAAAACAAAACAAAATTAGCACAACAAAACAGAAACAAGCCACAACACAACAAAATTAGCACAACAAAATGAAAACAAGTTGCAACTCAACAAAATTAGCACAACACAACAAAATTAGTACAACACAATGGAAACAAGTCACAACACAACACAACACAACACAATGAAAACAAGTTGCAACTCAACAAAATTAGCCCAACACAACAAAATTAGTACAACACAATGGAAACAAGTCACAACACAACACAACACAACACAATGAAAACAAGTTGCAACTCAACAAAATTAGCACAACACAACAAAATTAGTCCAACACAATGGAAACAAGTCACAACACAACACAACACAACACAATGAAAACAAGTTGCAACTCAACAAAATTAGCACAACACAACAAAATTAGTCCAACACAATGGAAACAAGTCACAACACAATGCAATTAGCACAACACAATGGAAACAAGCCATAACACAACAAAATTAGCACAACACAATGGAAACAAGCCACAACACAATGCAATTAACACAACACAATGGAAACAAGTCACAACACAATGCAATTAGCACAACACAATGGAAACAAGTCACAACACAACAAAATTAGCACAACACAATGAAATTAGCACAACACAATGGAAACAAGTCGCAACACAACAAAATTAGCCCGACACAACGAAATTTCCACAACATGCCGGAAAAAAAGCCCAAACACAATGAAATTAGCAAAACAAAACTAAATTAGAACAACAAAACAGAAACAAGCCACAACACAACAAAATTAGCACAACACAATGGAAACAAGTCACAACACAACAAAATAAGCACAACATGACAAAATTAGCCCAACACAACAAAATTAGCACAACACAGCAAAATTAGCCCAACACAATGAAAACAAGGCACAACACAACACAATTAGCACAACCCAATGGAAACAAGTCACAACACAACAAAATTAGCACAACACAATGAAAAC
>NW_015505282.1:712938-713243 GCF_001515645.1 Sinocyclocheilus grahami | reverse complement strand
ACAATAAAATAAGCACAACAAAAAAAAAAAAAGCCACAACACAATGGAAACAAGTCGCAAAACAACAAAATTAGCACAACAAAACGAAAACAAGCTACAGCACAATTAAATTAGCACAACAAAATGTAAACAAGCCACAACACAACAAAATTAGTACAACACAATGGAAACAAGCCACAACACAATGGAAACAAGTCGCAACACAACAAAATTAGCACAACAAAACGAAAACAAGCTAAAACACAATTAAATTAGCACAAGACAATGAAAACAAGCCAAAACACAACAAAATTAGCACAACAAAA
>NW_015505282.1:712270-712595 GCF_001515645.1 Sinocyclocheilus grahami | reverse complement strand
AAAAAGAAAAAAAAAACAAAAAAAAGCCACAACACAACGAAATTAGTGCAACACGACAAAAGGAGCACAACAAAATAAAATTTGCACAAAAAAAAAGAAAAAAGCCACAACACAATGAAATTAGCACAACACAATAGAAACAAGTCGCAACACAACAAAATTAGCACAACAAAATGAAAACAAGCCACAACACACTGGAAAGAAGTCGCAGCACAAGAAAATTAGCACAACAAAACGAAAACAAGCTACAACTCAATTAAATTAGCACAACAAAAAGAAAACAAGACACAACACAACAAAATTAGCACAACACAATGGAAACAAG
>NW_015505282.1:710765-711676 GCF_001515645.1 Sinocyclocheilus grahami | reverse complement strand
TGGCAGCTAAGCCTAAACAAGAGAACAAATACTTAATTCGTGGCCATAATGTAGTCCTAGCATAAAAGAGAACTAGCCTATTCTAAATTCGTTGGCCGTGATTGTCTGCATGTCATGATCGGGGCTCCGTACAACCGAATATAACCTTAGCCTACCTGTTTATTCATTTATTATGGTATGTAACTAGCTCCCCTTTTGCGGCACCATGTTTGTGTAGCACATGCTCATGCTTTCTGGCAATGTGCCGCTTCAGATTTCAATATGAATCATTACTAACTCTCCCCGCACTCCCTCTCAGTTTCTTCTCCCTGCTCATTCTTAACTTAGATTTTTTTACTTTACAAATGAATTCGTGGCAGCTAAGCCTAAACAAGAGAACAAATACTTAATTCGTGGCCATAATGTAGTCCTAGCATAAAAGAGAACTAGCCTATTCTAAATTTGTTTTTTACTTTACATTTATGTATAAGGCTTGCAACTTCGTTTAAACAATATCTGAACTCCATAACTACTCTACTATTCTCGATCTCTAAAGATTCTCGATCTCGAACAAGCAAATCACCAAACGGCATTCTGGGTTGAGCGAGCGGCGCTGAGCATTTTGAGCGAGCGGAGCGGAATCTTCAGAAAGGCGCTCTGCGCTCTTAAGGAAATATTACCACTCCGCTCCCCACTCCGCCCCCACCCCACTCCGCTCACATGCTCTGGTTGCAACACAACAAAATTAGCACAACAAAATAAAACAAGCCACAACACAATGAAATTAGCACAAGACAATGGAAACAAGTCACAACACAACAAAATTAGCACAACACAATGAAATTAGCACAACACAATAGCAACAAGTCGCAACACAACAAAATTAGCACAACAAAATGAAAACAAGCCACAACACAATGAAATTAGCACAA
>NW_015505282.1:706324-709542 GCF_001515645.1 Sinocyclocheilus grahami | reverse complement strand
ATCCTCGTGCTTTCTGGCAATGTGCCGCTTCAGATTCCAATATGAATCTTTACTAACTCTCCCCGCACTCCCTCTCAGTTTCTTCTCCCTGCTCATTCTTAACTTAGATTTTTTTACTTTACATTTATGTATAAGGCTTGCAACTTCGTTGAAACAATATCTGAACTCCATAACTGCTCTACTATTCTCGATCTCTACAGATTCTCGATCTGGAACAAGCAAATCACCAAACGGCATTCTGGGTTGAGCGAGCGGCGCTGAGCATTTTTAGCGAGCGGAGCGGAATCTTCAGAAAGGCGCTCTGCGCTCTTAAGGAAATATTACCACTCCGCTCCCCACTCCGCCCCCACCCCACTCTGCTCTGGTGCTCTGGTTGCAACACAACAAAATTAGCACAACAAAATAAAACAAGCCACAACACAATGAAATTAGCACAGAAACAAGTCAACAAGTCACAACACAACAAAATTAGCACAACACAATGAAATTAGCACAACACAATGGAAACAAGTTGCAACGCAACACAATTAGCTCAACACAATAAAATTAGCTCAACACAATAAAATTAGCACAACACAAAGGAAACAAGCCACAACATAGAAAAATTAGCACAACACAACAGAAACAGGCCACAACAGAATAGAAACAAGCCACAACACAATACAATTGTCACAAAATAACAGAAACAAGCCACAACACAACGAAAACTAACTGCAACACAACGGAAACAAGCCACAACACAAAGGAAACTAGCTGCAACACAACGGAATTAATGAAACACAATTAAATTAGCTCAACAGAATGGAAACAAGCCACAACACAACGTTAACAAGACGTGCATCAATAGAAACAAGACACAGATTAACAGAAACAAGCCGCAACACAACGGAAACAAGTCACGCAACAACGGAAACAAGCTGCAACACAACAAACTTAGTGCAACACAATGAAATAAGCACAACACAATAGAAACAAGCCACAAAATAGCGGAAAAAAGTCGCAACACAATGGAAATAAGCCACAACACAACGAAATTAGCACAACAAAACGAAAACAAGCTAAAACACAATAAAATTAGCACAACACAATGAAATTAGCACAACACAAGGGAAACAAGCCACAACACAAAGGACACTAGCTGCAACACAACGGAAACAAGCCACAACACAACGTTAACAAGACGTGCATCAATAGAAACAAGACACAGATTAACAGAAACAAGCCGCAACACAACGGAAACAAGCCACAACACAACGTTAACAAGACGTGCATCAATAGAAACAAGACACAGATTAACAGAAACAAGCCGCAACACAACGGAAACAAGCCACAACACAACGTTAACAAGACGTGCATCAATAGAAACAAGACACAGATTAACAGAAACAAGCCGCAACACAACGGAAACAAGCCACAACACAACGTTAACAAGACGTGCATCAATAGAAACAAGACACAGATTAACAGAAACAAGCCGCAACACAACGGAAACAAGCCACAACACAACGTTAACAAGACGTGCATCAATAGAAACAAGACACAGATTAACAGAAACAAGCCGCAACACAACGGAAACAAGCCACAACACAACGTTAACAAGACGTGCATCAATAGAAACAAGACACAGATTAACAGAAACAAGCCGCAACACAACGGAAACAAGCCACAACACAACGTTAACAAGACGTGCATCAATAGAAACAAGACACAGATTAACAGAAACAAGCCGCAACACAACGGAAACAAGCCACAACACAACGTTAACAAGACGTGCATCAATAGAAACAAGACACAGATTAACAGAAACAAGCCGCAACACAACGGAAACAAGCCACAACACAACGTTAACAAGACGTGCATCAATAGAAACAAGACACAGATTAACAGAAACAAGCCGCAACACAACGGAAACAAGCCACAACACAACGTTAACAAGACGTGCATCAATAGAAACAAGACACAGATTAACAGAAACAAGCCGCAACACAACGGAAACAAGCCACAACACAACGTTAACAAGACGTGCATCAATAGAAACAAGACACAGATTAACAGAAACAAGCCGCAACACAACGGAAACAAGCCACAACACAACGTTAACAAGACGTGCATCAATAGAAACAAGACACAGATTAACAGAAACAAGCCGCAACACAACGGAAACAAGCCACAACACAACGTTAACAAGACGTGCATCAATAGAAACAAGACACAGATTAACAGAAACAAGCCGCAACACAACGGAAACAAGCCACAACACAACGTTAACAAGACGTGCATCAATAGAAACAAGACACAGATTAACAGAAACAAGCCGCAACACAACGGAAACAAGCCACAACACAACGTTAACAAGACGTGCATCAATAGAAACAAGACACAGATTAACAGAAACAAGCCGCAACACAACGGAAACAAGCCACAACACAACGTTAACAAGACGTGCATCAATAGAAACAAGACACAGATTAACAGAAACAAGCCGCAACACAACGGAAACAAGCCACAACACAACGTTAACAAGACGTGCATCAATAGAAACAAGACACAGATTAACAGAAACAAGCCGCAACACAACGGAAACAAGCCACAACACAACGTTAACAAGACGTGCATCAATAGAAACAAGACACAGATTAACAGAAACAAGCCGCAACACAACGGAAACAAGCCACAACACAACGTTAACAAGACGTGCATCAATAGAAACAAGACACAGATTAACAGAAACAAGCCGCAACACAACGGAAACAAGCCACAACACAACGTTAACAAGACGTGCATCAATAGAAACAAGACACAGATTAACAGAAACAAGCCGCAACACAACGGAAACAAGCCACAACACAACGTTAACAAGACGTGCATCAATAGAAACAAGACACAGATTAACAGAAACAAGCCGCAACACAACGGAAACAAGCCACAACACAACGTTAACAAGACGTGCATCAATAGAAACAAGACACAGATTAACAGAAACAAGCCGCAACACAACGGAAACAAGCCACAACACAACAATATTAGCACAACACAATGAAAACAAGTCGAAACACAACAAAATAAGCACAACACAATAGAAACAAGCCACAAAATAGCGGAAAAAAGTCGCAACACAATGGAAATAAGCCACAACACAACGAAATTAGCACAACAAAACGAAAACAAGCTAAAACACAATTAAATTAGCACAACAAAATGAAAACAAGCCACAACAC
>NW_015505282.1:679894-706314 GCF_001515645.1 Sinocyclocheilus grahami | reverse complement strand
CAATACAATTGTCACAAAATAACAGAAACAAGCCACAACACAACGAAAACTAACTGCAACACAACGGAAACAAGCCACAACATAAAGGAAACTAGCTGCAACACAACGGAATTAGTGAAACACAATTAAATTAGCACAATAGAATGGAAACAAGCTGCAACACAACGTTAACAAGACGTGCATCAATAGAAACAAGACACACATTAACAGAAACAAGCCGCAACACAACGGAAACAAGTCACGCAACAACGGAAACAAGCTGCAACACAACAAACTTAGTGCAACACAATGAAATAAGCACAACACAATAGAAACAAGCCACAAAATAGCAGAAAAAAGTCGCAACCCAATGGAAATAAGTCACAACACAACGAAATTAGCACAACAAAACAAAAACAAGCCACAACACAACGAAATTAGTGCAACACAATGAAATTAGTCATATGCATTGTGTTGTGGCGATTTCATTGTGTTGTGCAGTTTTTGTTGTGTTGTGCACTACTGGCCCACCGTAGTGAAGCTGCTTTGAAATGTTTATAAAAGGCTAAAGGACTGCTGCGTCATGACAAGCCAGGTTTTGCCATGTTTTATTATTAGGGTTGTGTCGCAGCTTTTAGCAGAGCTGGATGGTCTTCATTCATCTGGAGACGTCTTTGTCATCGGAGCAACTAATCACCCAGATCTACTGGACTAATCATTGCTCAGGCCTGGCAGGTAAATACATTCAAATTCAATTGCTTTTCAGTTTGTCTTGTATTCTTGCAATGTTTTTTTATTTTCAGATTTGATAAGTTGGTGTATGTGGGTGTGAATGAAGACAGAGTGTCTCAGCTGCAGGTTCTGAAGGCGATCTTGCGCAGGTGAGTGTGTTCATCATCAGTCTCCTATCTCTCAGTGCTGGAGTGTGTTTGCTGCTGACTCTCTGCTGGTGTTCTGGGTGCAGGTTTAAGGTGGATCCCAGCGTGTGTCTGTCGGAGGTCGTGGAGTCCTGTCCTCCTCAGATGACCGGAACTGATCTCTACGCGCTCTGCTCGGACGCCATGATGTGCGCCATCAAGAGGAAGATTTCACGAATCACTGAAGGTGTGCGGAAAATCAACCAGTGAAGGATGAACGGCCTTTTTTGATTAAATGACTCAAGGGTGAGTGCCCATAAATGCCAAATGTTACAGAAAATGCCACAGTCGCTGTTACCTCAAAGCAATGAGGAGTGTTTACTTGTTGGTCATTACACACATACATTAATGTTGACATTTATGTGACTGCTCAAATCAAACTCAGACCTATTTAAAGCAAACTGATCTTAGGATGTAATCATTGTTTTCTTTGTACCATGCCACATGAAGGAGAATGTTATTGAGAATGTTATTTTTCTAGAGATTTTTTTTCTTTCAGAAATCATTTTAATATGATGATTTGGTGCTCAGTCATTATCCATTTGAATTGGTTCTCAATTATTTAAGAAACCGTTCTTGCTGCTTAATCTTTTTTAATGATGAATAGAAGATTTAAAGGGGTCATATGATGCTTTTTTAAGGATCATTATTTTGTGTATTTGGTGTAACAGAATATGTTGACATGCTTTAATGTTCAAAAAACACATTATTTTTCAAATACTGTACATTATTGTAGGTCCTCTATGCCCCGCCTCTCTCAAACACGTCGTTTTCTACAAAGTCCCTCCTTCCGACAAGCGCAGTCTGCTCTGATTGGCCAGCTGACCCAGTGCATTGTGACTGGCCGAACATCGCAAGAACTCGTCGGAAATGTAACGCCTTCAGCTTGTAACACTCCAAAGAGAAAGGAAAACTTGAAATCGCATCATATGACCCCTTTAAAAGAACGGAATTTACTTGGAATACAAATCTTTATAAATGTCTTTACTGATCAGTTTAATGCACTCTTGATGAATGCAAGTATATTATATTCATATTATATTATATTATATTTTATTATATTATATTATATTATATTTAGGGCTGTCATTCGATTAAACTTTTTAATCTAATTAATTACATGGTGCAGTGATTAATTAATCACAAACTAAATTTGGCTGTGAAAATGCCCACAAAAGATTATGTTAAGCTATTATTGTGTTAAATGAGAAAGTAGCAAGTAGACATTACAAATAGTAGAAAGAAATATTTCATTTGATTCCGCATAAAATTTATTACACATAAAAGTTTAGGCTACAACGGCCTAACATAAAATATGGAGCATAAAAGAAGATAATTTGAGAAACATCTCAGTATTTTTTGTTCATGCAATGAAAGTCAATGGTAACCAAAACAGCTTTGTTACCGACAGTCTTATTTTATCATGTGCAAAAGAAAGTAAATCATTCAGGTTTGAAACAACATGAGGGTTAGTAAATGATGACAGATTCAAAACGAGGATTCATTCACAAATTAAACACCATTATTGCTCACAGACACAGTTTTGCAGTGGCCTTATAGGTAATATTTTAATTGGCAAAACTGAGCAAAAACACAATATTGTGTTTAAAATATAACACAATATTAACTTCTTATTTACTGATCTGTTAATCACAGTTGGACTCGTGCTCTTCGTGACAAAATCAGCACTGGTGTTCTTGCTGCTGTGTGATCTCACTTATCATATGATAGAAGTATGAGACTCATACAGGGACATTTTTTGCCCCAATATCTTGAATTTTAGGGCATACCTGCATTCGTGGATTTGTTGCCCTGCATCATATTTGTCATCAGTCAACTGTATGGACTGTAAGATGAGGTACTGGGGGCGGGTCCAGTGCGTTAACTGCATTAAAATATTTTAATTGCATTATTTTTTCATAATGAATTAATTAACGTGTTAAACTGACAGCCCTAATTATATTATATCATATTATTAGTGCTGTCAAAATTAGCACATTAACATAGGAGATTAATTTTTTTAGTTAACGGCGTTAAAAATATTTAACACAGTTAACACATGGGCAGAGCTAGGGTTGGCCACCCCACTCACACAACTGCTGCTTTTGACAAAAAATGCATTTATTTAGATGCAGAACGTCTTTACGACCACATCAAACAGGAGACTTTTCAGATGCGCACTCCACTTTGCCTCGAAACGGTGCAGGTAACGAGGAGCTTCAGCAGAACAACAGTGAACTGTGGACAGATGAGATGTTGTCAGGCCATATGTCAGTAAAAATTAGTTTTCCTCTCCTGTCTGCCGCTATACTGTGCTCATAGAGCAAGCTCTTTAACTGCAAGCACAAATACGGAATACTGTAGCCTGTATCATTTCATATTAACGTGTGAATGAAATGACATGCATGCGTGTCAGATTTGTGTCATGTTCAGAAGCGGCAGCTCTTAAAGTAATAGCAGCCAAATAACCTAATAAATGACAAGCATGCGTGTCAGATCCGTATCACGTTCAGCAACGGCAGCTCTTAAAGTAATAGCAGCTAATTAACCTAATAAATGACAAGCATGCATGTCAGATCCGTATCACGTTCAGCAACGGCAGCTCTTAAAGTAATAGCAGCTAATTAACCTAATAAATGACAAGCATGCATGTCAGATCCGTATCACGTTCAGCAACGGCAGCTCTTAAAGTAATAGCAGCTAATTAACCTAATAAATGACAAGCATGCATGTCAGATCCGTATCACGTTCAGCAACGGCAGCTCTTAAAGTAATAGCAGCTAATTAACCTAATAAATGACAAGCATGCATGTCAGATCCGTATCACGTTCAGCAACGGCAGCTCTTAAAGTAATAGCAGCTAATTAACCTAATAAATGACAAGCATGCATGTCAGATCCGTATCACGTTCAGCAACGGCAGCTCTTAAAGTAATAGCAGCTAATTAACCTAATAAATGACAAGCATGCATGTCAGATCCGTATCACGTTCAGCAACGGCAGCTCTTAAAGTAATAGCAGCTAATTAACCTAATAAATGACAAGCATGCATGTCAGATCCGTATCACGTTCAGCAACGGCAGCTCTTAAAGTAATAGCAGCTAATTAACCTAATAAATGACAAGCATGCATGTCAGATCCGTATCACGTTCAGCAACGGCAGCTCTTAAAGTAATAGCAGCTAATTAACCTAATAAATGACAAGCATGCATGTCAGATCCGTATCACGTTCAGCAACGGCAGCTCTTAAAGTAATAGCAGCTAATTAACCTAATAAATGACAAGCATGCATGTCAGATCCGTATCACGTTCAGCAACGGCAGCTCTTAAAGTAATAGCAGCTAATTAACCTAATAAATGACAAGCATGCATGTCAGATCCGTATCACGTTCAGCAACGGCAGCTCTTAAAGTAATAGCAGCTAATTAACCTAATAAATGACAAGCATGCATGTCAGATCCGTATCACGTTCAGCAACGGCAGCTCTTAAAGTAATAGCAGCTAATTAACCTAATAAATGACAAGCATGCATGTCAGATCCGTATCACGTTCAGCAACGGCAGCTCTTAAAGTAATAGCAGCTAATTAACCTAATAAATGACAAGCATGCATGTCAGATCCGTATCACGTTCAGCAACGGCAGCTCTTAAAGTAATAGCAGCTAATTAACCTAATAAATGACAAGCATGCATGTCAGATCCGTATCACGTTCAGCAACGGCAGCTCTTAAAGTAATAGCAGCTAATTAACCTAATAAATGACAAGCATGCATGTCAGATCCGTATCACGTTCAGCAACGGCAGCTCTTAAAGTAATAGCAGCTAATTAACCTAATAAATGACAAGCATGCATGTCAGATCCGTATCACGTTCAGCAACGGCAGCTCTTAAAGTAATAGCAGCTAATTAACCTAATAAATGACAAGCATGCATGTCAGATCCGTATCACGTTCAGCAACGGCAGCTCTTAAAGTAATAGCAGCTAATTAACCTAATAAATGACAAGCATGCATGTCAGATCCGTATCACGTTCAGCAACGGCAGCTCTTAAAGTAATAGCAGCTAATTAACCTAATAAATGACAAGCATGCATGTCAGATCCGTATCACGTTCAGCAACGGCAGCTCTTAAAGTAATAGCAGCTAATTAACCTAATAAATGACAAGCATGCATGTCAGATCCGTATCACGTTCAGCAACGGCAGCTCTTAAAGTAATAGCAGCTAATTAACCTAATAAATGACAAGCATGCATGTCAGATCCGTATCACGTTCAGCAACGGCAGCTCTTAAAGTAATAGCAGCTAATTAACCTAATAAATGACAAGCATGCATGTCAGATCCGTATCACGTTCAGCAACGGCAGCTCTTAAAGTAATAGCAGCTAATTAACCTAATAAATGACAAGCATGCATGTCAGATCCGTATCACGTTCAGCAACGGCAGCTCTTAAAGTAATAGCAGCTAATTAACCTAATAAATGACAAGCATGCATGTCAGATCCGTATCACGTTCAGCAACGGCAGCTCTTAAAGTAATAGCAGCTAATTAACCTAATAAATGACAAGCATGCATGTCAGATCCGTATCACGTTCAGCAACGGCAGCTCTTAAAGTAATAGCAGCTAATTAACCTAATAAATGACAAGCATGCATGTCAGATCCGTATCACGTTCAGCAACGGCAGCTCTTAAAGTAATAGCAGCTAATTAACCTAATAAATGACAAGCATGCATGTCAGATCCGTATCACGTTCAGCAACGGCAGCTCTTAAAGTAATAGCAGCTAATTAACCTAATAAATGACAAGCATGCATGTCAGATCCGTATCACGTTCAGCAACGGCAGCTCTTAAAGTAATAGCAGCTAATTAACCTAATAAATGACAAGCATGCATGTCAGATCCGTATCACGTTCAGCAACGGCAGCTCTTAAAGTAATAGCAGCTAATTAACCTAATAAATGACAAGCATGCATGTCAGATCCGTATCACGTTCAGCAACGGCAGCTCTTAAAGTAATAGCAGCTAATTAACCTAATAAATGACAAGCATGCATGTCAGATCCGTATCACGTTCAGCAACGGCAGCTCTTAAAGTAATAGCAGCTAATTAACCTAATAAATGACAAGCATGCATGTCAGATCCGTATCACGTTCAGCAACGGCAGCTCTTAAAGTAATAGCAGCTAATTAACCTAATAAATGACAAGCATGCATGTCAGATCCGTATCACGTTCAGCAACGGCAGCTCTTAAAGTAATAGCAGCTAATTAACCTAATAAATGACAAGCATGCATGTCAGATCCGTATCACGTTCAGCAACGGCAGCTCTTAAAGTAATAGCAGCTAATTAACCTAATAAATGACAAGCATGCATGTCAGATCCGTATCACGTTCAGCAACGGCAGCTCTTAAAGTAATAGCAGCTAATTAACCTAATAAATGACAAGCATGCATGTCAGATCCGTATCACGTTCAGCAACGGCAGCTCTTAAAGTAATAGCAGCTAATTAACCTAATAAATGACAAGCATGCATGTCAGATCCGTATCACGTTCAGCAACGGCAGCTCTTAAAGTAATAGCAGCTAATTAACCTAATAAATGACAAGCATGCATGTCAGATCCGTATCACGTTCAGCAACGGCAGCTCTTAAAGTAATAGCAGCTAATTAACCTAATAAATGACAAGCATTCATGTCAGATCCGTGTCACGTTCAGCAACGGCAGCTCTTAAAGTAATAGCAGCTAATTAACCTAATAAATGTCATGTCAGATCCGTATCACGTTCAGCAACGGCAGCTCTTAAAGTAATAGCAGCTAATTAACCTAATAAATGACAAGCATTCATGTCAGATCCGTATCACGTTCAGCAACGGCAGCTCTTAAAGTAATAGCAGCCAAATAACCTAATAAATGACAAGCATGCGTGTCAGATCCGTATCACGTTCAGCAACGGCAGCTCTTAAAGTAGTAGCAGCCAAATAACCTAATAACCCAGCTGCTGTGATGTCTGTTCATCAAAGAACAAAAGAAAATAGAGGAAATCAATAACTTTTGTACCTTTGAATACATCTATATTTAATTTAGAATTTAGTGTTTGATAACTTTATTCAATTTCTGTATATTTCCTACTTGCTGAAGGGCACAGGTGACATTTATAATAAAGGTTTATGTGAAGATTGTTTTAAATTCACTTAAACTAGAAGTTGATATTTTTTTTAATCTAATAAATGTTCAAATTGATAGCTCTCAATTATACTGTTATGTTAAATGGTTATAGTCAATGGTTAAATATTAGGAGACATCAGTAGTATTGGCATCAGTGATACTTGCCTTCAGCACTGACTGACAGCTCTATATATCACTGACAGGTTGTCGGGTGTGCCGTAGAAAATGATCAAAAACTTCCTATCTCTATTATGTTTAGTGCTGTTGGTCATAGTTATGTCAGTTTGTGGATTTTACAAATATTTCACCAATGAAAAGCATTCAAAAGAGCTTGTGACTAAACCTCGTAACACCATTGGATCCTCAAATTGTCAGTTAAACCTCATAACTCTGCCTCCACGACACGCAGGTTGAAGACAGACGTCTACTTCTTCGCAATGCAAGGGTAAATAAAAAACTGATGTTTGAATAAGTGTTTGAAGAGTGGAGAAGAGTCTAAGCTTTTGCCATCTAGTTGTAGCCAATAAACTTTTGTATGTTTTAAATATCCTGTGCATAGCGGTTAATCTTTTATATCATGAGATTTTGGCCAAATGTATTAAACAACAAGAAAAACATTTGCCAGTTCTACACCTGAGATCTTTATTGGTTAAAGTTTAGAGGATAGAGACACGAAAGAAGAAATGAAAAGTACATTTTATGCATGAAACCCATATGTCCATATTCCAGCTACTCGCTCTGAGCCTAAAAACAAACTCTACGCAAGTACGTGAACACAAACGCTATGCAGTAATTTCCCCTTATCTTAACCCTGTGCTTTGGCAATGTGTTGGTCAAGCGTTCACTTGTGTGTTGAGTAGAGGATGTTTCTGGCCTGACTCTGTCTGTCTCTCTGCTTCTTTCTCAATGTCTGCACTACTTGCCTTCACTCTTTCTTCTTCTCTGTGTCTGTGATGCAGGTGTTGATTCAGAGGCCAGCGCTCTGACTCTGTGTTCAGAAGACTTAGGACAGGCTCTGGCAGGCCTTCAGCCGTCCGTCTCTGAGCAGCAGCTGAACAGATATAAGCTCATCCAGCAGAAATTCACCGCAAAATAGCATCCCAAACACTCGCCCATCTGAAATCACGTAACTTCTGAAATGTCCTAACCGGACCCGGTGTGATAGAGCTACTCTCATTGGCCCATATAACTAAATTTATTTAACGTCAGATATCATCTGACTGGCTGTAATTGTGTCATGTTTGAGCACAGACGGATCGAACGACACAAGAAACGTGTTGCTTCACATCTGGTTAGGACCTGCTCATCTTTACTTTCTTATCCCGCAGGATCTCTTTGCATCTTCCTTAATGGGTTTCATATTTAATGCCTGAATGGAAAATCAGTCAGACTGAAAAAAACTAATGAGAAACTAGAAATTAGATTAAATATAATGAAAACTGATTTCTAACTAGCACTGCAAAAACTACAACTAAAGATAAACTTCAGCTAGACTCTGTGTGTGTGTGTGTGTCTTATACAATAGAAAAATTCCCATAAATCATCCTTAGGGCTTTGATTTTTACATATTGGCACACGTTGGTCACACTTTATATTAAGTGCTTAGTTTTGGATCATTTAATTAATAATTAATTTGCTATGCAAATGTTATAAAGAGCTGATGTCAGTGGTTTGAGTTATGCCTGTATATTTTTAGAAATGTTAATATATTTTCTGTTTTATAACTGTGCAATTACTACTTCATTACTATGTTATTACTACATATATGTAACAAAGGACAAATGGGACAACTTAATATAAAGTGTTACCTTGTTTATTCAAAGAATTACTGAAAAGAATCTTAAAATGCTCTGAAATTAAACGTATGTGATTCTTCAAACAAATCTGTGTGTCTGCTTTGACATTGTAGCTAGAGATATAAGACAATATGAACACAAAAGACAGAATTGTTCAAAAAAGAAAATGGGTTTCAATCTGTGCAAGCGTATGTTTTGACTCATTGTGCTGTAGCTTGTTGGGTGAATCTCTCGAAAAATGTGAAGAGTCATATTTCACCTCAAAATCAGATGAAACAAGACAAGTTAGAAATTGAAAATATAATTTATAAAATAAAATATTTATAAAAAACATTTATAAAATATATGAATTATATTTTGCATAAAGAAAATAAAATTAAAATAATTAAAAATAATGTGTATTTATACTTGCTAGCTTTTGTTTTTATATAATTTTATTATTGTACAATAATAATGAGAATGTAATGAGAATAACTATTGAGAAAAAAGAAAATCCTTTTAGTAATGATAATTTTGGGGTAAAATGTGTGGTAAAATATTTAAACAAAACTCCTAATGGTCCTAAAATATGGTCATTTTCTTAATGCAAAATATAATTTCTTATTTTTACCATGGATTTTGTGTGATGTTTGAGCCAGACTTGACATGCTTCATGAGATTCGCCTAACAATTATTAATCAATTTTTTTATTAACAATTATGTGGACGTGTTCAATAAAAAAACAATTAGTTATAAATTACGTCAAATAGCTGCTTGATTCTTTATATACATGATGGAGTATTATATATATAAATACTCCATCATGTTTCTATGATCTTTTTTTGGGGGGATTAAATGATAAAGGGGCCACATAATGGTCCATTTGGATTGATATAACTCTTATAATTTTTTTTTTCATTTTTTTCATTGGATATTGACATTTAAATGAATTATTTTACTCCTCAGGATACAGTAATGGACCATCAGCTGTCAGTCTGACTGCTTGACAGTATGAATAAACCACCGGTGTGCTGTTGGTTACTAGCTCATGGCAATTATATGTTTTTCTTTATTTTTTCATAATTTTCTTGTTCTTTTTCACCCACACACATCATTAGGAATCGAAAAATAAAAGTCCCTGAAATCCTGACCAGAGAACACAGGAAAGGAAAGCACTGTCAAGCAAAGGCAAGAGCAATAATGTGCTGTCACACGCTGTGTAGTGAACAGAAGCATGACAGAAGTGTATTTGAGAGAAAGATGAACAAATGTCACTGGGAGGCTCCGGATCTTAGTCGGGGGGTCTGGATCTTTGTGGAAGATCCCTCATTTTCACAACAAACTCTGCACCGCTTCTGCTTTGGCGTTTAGTTCGTATGTTTGGCAGAGGCGACTGAGATGCTTTCTCTGTTTCTGGGTCTGCATTCATGTCGACGGCAGATGGAGCTTCTCTCTGTGTCAAGCGACTCAAGTGAAATGCGGCATACGACTGCAGGTGCTGCAACGCAAATGAATGCATGTAAGATTTCTGCTGAATAAGAAACTCATTATGTTATTTATTATATTTTGGTTGCACTTTCCATGAATAGGGTACAAAAGATGGCTTGACAGTTCCACCACCAGAGGACCAGTGAATTTAATCATCAACCCCAGGAGAACAAACGTAATATTATATGAGCTTTTTATTTTATATGAAATTTGGGTAACACTTTAGTTTGGGGACCAGTTCTCATTATTCACTAATAACTGCGCCAATAAACTCCTAATTTGTTGCTTGTTAATAGTAAGGTAGTTGTTTAGTTTAAAATATGGTCATGCAGATTAAGGCATTAATATGTGCTTTGCAAGTGCTAATTAACAACCAATATGCTAGTATGCTAGCACTATGCTAATAAACAACTAGATATTAGTGACAATTGGTGCCTACACCAAAAAAGTGTTACCAAAATGTGCTAATGTTGCCACCATGTTACCAAAATGTTAATGCTGCAGTCATGTTACCAAAATTATCTAATGTTGCAGCCATGCTACCAAAATTTACTAATGTTGAAACCATGTTACCAAAATGTACTAACGTTCCATGTTAAAGGGGTGGTTCACTGGGTTTTTTCTAGGCTTGATTGTGTTTATGGGGTGCAGTCTAACATGTGTTAATGCTTTGTTTAAAAAAAAACAAACGCATTATTTTTCACCAAATTTACCTTTATTCCACACCACTCTGTCCCTTCTCTTAGAAACGGGCTGATCTTTTCCTGTTTTTTTGAAGCCCCTCCCTCAGAAATAGGCGATGGGCTCTGATTGGTTAGCTAGCCCAGTGTGTTGTGATTGGCTAAACCGCCTCTAGTTTATCAGTTTGAGCCCGATTGAGAAGCAGAGGATATTATTGAAGAGGATCATGCAGAACCTGTGCAAGCACGGCTTTTAAAGAGGTCATATTATGCTGCTAAAAAGAACATTATCTGGTGTATTTGGTGTAATGAAATGTGTTTATGCGGTTTAAGGTTAAAAACACATTATTTTCCACATACTGTACATTATTGTTTCTCCTCTATGCCCCGCCTTTCTGAAACGCGTCGATTTTTACAAAGCTCATCGGTCTGAAAAAGCGAGGTGTGCTCTGATTGGCCAGCTATCCAGTGCGTTGTGATTGGCCGAATACCTCAAGCGTGTGACGGAAATGTTACATCCTTTACCATATTGTGATGCCTGCGGCAACCACATGTGACGACCCCGGGCTGGACTCCGCTTCGTCCATGGTGAAAGCCGATCCGGCGATCCACAGCGCAAAGTTGATGTATTTCCTCAGCGACCAGCACGGATCAGCTCCAGGCATGACAAAGCAGATATCGCCTCTTTTGGAAGACCAAACAAAGTAGTTTCGCTTTCACAACGAAACACACAGCGCCTTCACGACATGGCGGCGGCGGCAACAATACTACAGCGAGAATAAAAGTTACGCCTTCTTTCTTTGCGTGAACACTGGGGCGGCGTTATGCAAATCTTCCCACATTGTGAGGTAGACATGTGGGATCTCCGCAGTGTGCGGATTGACACACACGCTCCCATATTCCGCCTGGTTGGTACGAGGGCTTGAACCACCTGACATGAGTCAAGTGTGGAAGTATGGGTTAGTTCATGCAGAATGTGTTTTTCACTGTTTTTTCATTGTGTTAGAATGAGCCGTTTTAGGCAGGCGTGGCTGACTCTTAACTTTTATAAAGAATATCTCTTTGGATTTGAGACTTTAGTCTTTGCAACTTTACAGATCTTCTTTATGCACCAAGAGCTTGTAACACTCCAAAGAGAAAGGAAAAATTGAAATCGCATCATATGACCCCTTTAATGGTAGGCCTATGTTTTTTGCTTGTTGTTGTCTCATACTTTTAGATACGCTATTATTTGTAAATGCTACTGCTTATGTTAGCTTTTAATATATGGTTTTATCCCGAATAAAGCTTTAATACAGTACAGCAACTGCATGTACCTGTTTAATGCTTCTCATAGCTATGTGAAAATAAGTGTATATAGATTTTTACGAGCACCTCTAGTTTTCTCTTCCTCTTCTCTAAAGCAGCGCAGCATGGCCTCGCCCCCTTTGCTGTCTTTTCCCGAGGGCGGGGTTTATCTGGGTTTGTGATGTCACGAACCCGAGAAGTAACTCGTTGTAGTCCCTACCAGCCGTTTTTGTAGGCATTAAACTGCCAGAATTATAAAAGACGATATCTCCGTTTGCATTGAACTTTCAGCTTCGTAACTTTGCAGATATTGTTTATGCTCAAACAGCACCATTACACACTAACTAACGTTAAAAAAGTGAAATCGCAATCAACCACCCCTTTAACAAAATTTGGAACAGGTTTAAAGGCAAAAATTGAAATAATAATCATCATAAAAATAATAAAGATTGTATAAATTTCCAAGTTAAATAATAGTTGTAATATTATAAATTATAATAAATACTTAAGGGTTGTTTAGGAAAACTGTTTTGATGTAATTTCAAAAATAAACAAAAAAAGTGAAAGCTTGAGCTTATTAAATGCTGCCAAAGCTACAACCTTTACTTTTAATTAAAATTAAAAATTGGGAAAATTATTTTTTTTAACTGTGCTTATGCCATGCTGTCCAAATGGGTCCAAATGATGACACTTTCTGGGTGTCACAAATTTATGGAATGTTCCATTTTGTTTAACGGGGGAAAATAATGCAGTAAAATCATATAAAAGTAAAACATAATGCAACATGTTGGACACATCTAAACATCAAGTTTTGGGAAATAAAATATTTTAATAATTAAAAAAAAATATATATATATTTTAATACTATAAATGTAATGTAAATTCAAGAAACTAAAGGTGCAGTCATTTTAGCAAAATTTCAGCAAATGTGGACAAAATGGTCCAATGTCTATTGTCACACACAGAAGACACTTTCAAACCAAGCAGCTTTCTGTTGTTCTGTGCCATTAAATTAATTTAACCAACTTGAAAAATCTATACGAAGAACTTTTTTGTTATCATGAAACCCTCTAATCGTGCAGATTCCTATTGGAATGACTTGGTTTTTGCCCATGAATTTTCAGAGTGACAGTAAAAGGTTGCGATTACACTTTAAAATTTACGTGAGGACATCTTTCACCCTCTCTTGAAATTCCCAACAGTGCAGTTTCCAATTGAAACAACTGGGTTTTGCCTGTGAAAATGTGCTGAAAATCAGTAATGTTGAGTACAGACTAGGGCTGTCAAACGATTAATCGCATCCAAAATAAAAGTTTTTCTTTACATAATATATGTGTGTATACTGTGTATATTTATTATGTATATATATATATATAAATACAAACACATGCATGTATATATTTAAGAAAAATATATGTTTATACATTAAATATATTTATATATAATATACAATATAATAATATGAATATATAAATTCATAAACATGTAAATATTTTCAAAATATACACTGTATGGGTGTGTATTTATATATACATAATAAATACACACAGTACACGTACATATATAATATAAACAAAAACTTATTTTGGATGTGATTAATCGCGATTAATCATTTGACAGCATTAGTACAGGCATTTTAAGTTTTCTTTACATGCTCTTTATAAGTAATGGGATTGTTGTTGTCTCATACTTTTAGATACGCTATTATTTGTAAATGCTACTGCTTATGTTAGCTTTTAATATATGGTTTTATCCCGAATAAAGCTTTAATACAGTACAGCAACTGCATGTACCTGTTTAATGCTTCTCATAGCTATGTGAAAATAAGTGTATATAGATTTTTACGAGCACCTCTAGTTTTCTCTTCCTCTTCTCTAAAGCAGCGCAGCATGGCCTCGCCCCCTTTGCTGTCTTTTCCCGAGGGCGGGGTTTATCTGGGTTTGTGATGTCACGAACCCGAGAAGTAACTCGTTGTAGTCCCTACCAGCCGTTTTTGTAGGCATTAAACTGCCAGAATTATAAAAGACGATATCTCCGTTTGCATTGAACTTTCAGCTTCGTAACTTTGCAGATATTGTTTATGCTCAAACAGCACCATTACACACTAACTAACGTTAAAAAAGTGAAATCGCAATCAACCACCCCTTTAACAAAATTTGGAACAGGTTTAAAGGCAAAAATTGAAATAATAATCATCATAAAAATAATAAAGATTGTATAAATTTCCAAGTTAAATAATAGTTGTAATATTATAAATTATAATAAATACTTAAGGGTTGTTTAGGAAAACTGTTTTGATGTAATTTCAAAAATAAACAAAAAAAGTGAAAGCTTGAGCTTATTAAATGCTGCCAAAGCTACAACCTTTACTTTTAATTAAAATTAAAAATTGGGAAAATTATTTTTTTTAACTGTGCTTATGCCATGCTGTCCAAATGGGTCCAAATGATGACACTTTCTGGGTGTCACAAATTTATGGAATGTTCCATTTTGTTTAACGGGGGAAAATAATGCAGTAAAATCATATAAAAGTAAAACATAATGCAACATGTTGGACACATCTAAACATCAAGTTTTGGGAAATAAAATATTTTAATAATTAAAAAAAAATATATATATATTTTAATACTATAAATGTAATGTAAATTCAAGAAACTAAAGGTGCAGTCATTTTAGCAAAATTTCAGCAAATGTGGACAAAATGGTCCAATGTCTATTGTCACACACAGAAGACACTTTCAAACCAAGCAGCTTTCTGTTGTTCTGTGCCATTAAATTAATTTAACCAACTTGAAAAATCTATACGAAGAACTTTTTTGTTATCATGAAACCCTCTAATCGTGCAGATTCCTATTGGAATGACTTGGTTTTTGCCCATGAATTTTCAGAGTGACAGTAAAAGGTTGCGATTACACTTTAAAATTTACGTGAGGACATCTTTCACCCTCTCTTGAAATTCCCAACAGTGCAGTTTCCAATTGAAACAACTGGGTTTTGCCTGTGAAAATGTGCTGAAAATCAGTAATGTTGAGTACAGACTAGGGCTGTCAAACGATTAATCGCATCCAAAATAAAAGTTTTTCTTTACATAATATATGTGTGTATACTGTGTATATTTATTATGTATATATATATATATAAATACAAACACATGCATGTATATATTTAAGAAAAATATATGTTTATACATTAAATATATTTATATATAATATACAATATAATAATATGAATATATAAATTCATAAACATGTAAATATTTTCAAAATATACACTGTATGGGTGTGTATTTATATATACATAATAAATACACACAGTACACGTACATATATAATATAAACAAAAACTTATTTTGGATGTGATTAATCGCGATTAATCATTTGACAGCATTAGTACAGGCATTTTAAGTTTTCTTTACATGCTCTTTATAAGTAATGGGACATCAAACTAAACCCTATTCATGGATGGTGCCTGGTCATTTATTTGGTGCGTAACTAAAAATAGGTCCCACAGATATATAATGAGTCATCAACAGTTCTTCAATCAGTGTTGACCTGTTATGCCCTCTTCTATTCCTAATCTAACTACTCTTCCATTTCATTTACAAATCCAGTGCAATCACTATGAAGTCTAAATGAGATTGAAGTTCATTTCAGAGGAAGATGGTTGAAGTGGTCGGGCTGACTTTGAGAGGTCACTCTGACATCCAACAATAACCATATTTACCGCTTACGTGGCCTTTGCTACTTTCGTGCGTTTCATCCTTTTCCTGCGCATGAGGGTGACCTGAGGCCTCTTCAAGCCGGCGATGAGCAGCAGCAGTCTGGGTCGGGACTTGGTGAGCCAGCTTCTCAGTAGCGTCCCCTTGGGAAACCTGGAAAATATCACATCCCGTGAGTCCACAAACATATCTGCAAGCACCTCAGTGCTCCTCGGGGAAAGACGAAATGAGTTCACTGACTCCGTCTCATCTGCCAGCTGGCTCGTTATAGTCGAAGTTGTACTTAAAATTACTGATTCTTAAACTGAATTTTGTTTTTTGTTTTTTTATTGTAAAGCTTGAATCAAAGTTCAAAGCTCTACATAAATAAACTTGACTTCACTGTAATGGTTATTGAGTTGAGCTGAACAACATTTGTCAAAATGAATGCGTTTTATTTTATTGACTCAAGCTGTACCATAAACGCATTGATTTGATGCACTGTAAGAAAAATAAAAATTGTAGGAACAAGGAAAATGTACTGGTTATTTTCTGTCAGTACATTTCGTTTAACCATAACACACAACTCAATGCATATTTCAAAATACAAGTAAAACATATGTGAAACTATTAACACAGTTCATTGTGCCATATTTTTCCTTGAATTAATATTTCAGTTTTTTACACAATGGAGGCAAACAATAATGAATTGCCAAGGCCTTTATTAAATATGCTTAATAAAGCTGACTATATTTGGGAGGAATTGAGTGTGAGACTATAGAAATGTAATGTAATGTTCCAGGGAACACACATACTGGTAAAAAAAATGTATAGCCTGAATGCACTGTAAGTCGCTTTGGATAAAAGTGTCTGCTAAATGCATAAATGTAAATGTAAATGTGGGATTGGCATTTAGTTTATTCAGGCTTTTACATGAGCAGAAATTTGTCTAAATAGTCATGTCAGATTTCAAGTTAACCAAGATTATCTGAATGAATCTGAATTATGAATTGTAAAAATGTATTAAGAATGTCCAGATTGTCAGGCGTTTCACCCCATAAAAACTATATATTTAATTTATATAAATGAAATACAAAAATATATACACTATATTCAATACAACTGTATGTTATAAATAACCCATTAGGATTTGTTTCAAAAGGTTGCATTACAATTAAGCATTTCCCCTGTAATTCTCATTAATGTGAAATAAATATTTACATTTACATAAATACAGTAGTAAGTACAGTAGTGCAGTTAGAACAGTTGTATTTTAAAAGCTTCATTTTCTATATGCAATTTTATTTATTTACTTGTGTACTTACGTACTTACATATTTACGTATGTACGTACTTGTATATTTATGTACTTTCATATTTACATACATACTGACATATTTACGTACTTGCATACTTATATATGTACTTAACATATTTATGTACTTACACACTTAAGTATTACCTAATGCACTTATGTATTTACATATTTACATATATATGCATTTACGAACTTACATATTTACATGCATACGTACTTACGTACTCATGTACTTACGTGTTTACATATTTACATACGTACTTATGTAACGAACGTACACATTTACATACGTAATTACATATTTACGTACTTACGTGTTTACATACGTACTTATGTACTTGCGTATTTACGTACTTATGTTCTTACATACGTACTTACATACTCGCGTACTTACATACTCATGTACTTCTTACTCACGTACTTACGTACTTTGTACTTATGTACATACGTACTTACTGACGTACTGAAATATGACTTGGATATTTAATGGAAATCCATCTATTTACTCCATATCCAATCATCACTGATATTGTTTCAATCTTACTGTCCAAGTCTATGGTTCATTGGTCTTTTCTGTCACACTAACAGCTGTAAATCATTGTGTTCCCCATGCCATGTTTAGTCTAAGACGAGTTCTGAGACGTGTCACGCTGTCCAGCAGCTGGAGCTTTACTTTGTCCTGTATGAGTGACTGTTTGCTTCTGTTTAATAACGTGTTTCATCTACAGAAACACACAGATGAAATCAGATTGTTGATGGACTCGTCCAATCAGCACAATCAATGTCTGGAGCGTTTGTGTATCGACGCAATGAATTTAAACAATATTGACTCAACATAATTCACTGCACACACTCAATTTTTCTCCATCACACCTTTTCCCATTAACATTTATACAAAAGTCTGCAGTGCTTTTTTATTACTATGTTTTGTTTTTTTACAACCAGCATTTTATTATATGGTCCCATTTGTTTAAATTAGTGGATGCATTAACTAACATTAACAAAGAGCAAATACATTTATTACAGTATCTATTGATCTTTGTCAATGTTAGTTAATAAAAATACAACTGCTCATTATTAGTTAAACTTAGCTCAATGCCATTGAATAATACATTAACAGATACTTTTGATTTTAATGAATGATTAATGTAAATACTGAAATTAACAAAATTACTAAATTAATAAATGACTAAAGTATTTTGATTAACAATACAACTGTTCATCGTTAATGTTAATTCATTTTGTTAGATAACACGAACGTATCTAGTGTAACATTTTTGTATCATAGATTTATTGATATTTTGAATTAGTTTGTATTTTCATTTCATTTTATTTTACTTAAAGATTTAGTCATTTTGCTGTGTTTTGTCATTTACTATTATTATTACTATTGATTTGATCCGTTTTTATTTCAGGTTTAGTTTGAATTATTTTAGTAACTAGAACTAAATCTGTTTTATTCCATTTTATTTTATTCTATTTTATCTATCTATAGTTTTAGTTACCTATAATAACCCTGGTTAACAAATGGAAGCTTATTTTGAAAGAGTTAAACAGTTTAAAGAAATACTTTAAAAAGCAAGGGTCAAGATATGTTAAAAAATAGCAAGGGTCAAAAATACACAATTATGTGGCCAAAAAGTCTATTTTTCCACTGCCAGCCATTCAAAAGTTGCCATGTCTCAGACAGATTTTTATATTTTGTGCAGTAGCACAAAAGAATCATGATGTTTCACCAGTGACCATTTTTAGGGCTCTTAAAAGCATCAATGGCATTTACCACTCAGGTGACTGGCTCTAAGAATGTTTCTGGAATTACATGCCCATGCAAAGCAAAGATGGCAGCTTCCAGGATTGATCACTCCTGGTATTTAAGACCTCCTTGGAAAGATGGCATAATAAAACCTTTAGAAACAGTCCATAGGCATCATACAAGATCTGGAGGTTGACCAGGTAACATATAACCAGGCCAAAATTCAATCCAAAAATCATACACACATTGTTTACAATGCCCTTCCTGCAAAATATTTTGGCATCAGCTGCCAGTAAAATTCAACTGATTTTACAGCTAAATCAATTAAACAGAAGAGGCGAAAACTTCCCATCCTTCTCATTCTCTGCATGATTTCCCTCCAGAACATAATTTTTTTGGCATTCCCCCAGAACAGCAGCACAGTACCTCAAGCAGCAACACTCCTCACCGAAGCACCATCTCAAGAAGCCTATAGTCTCCTGAAAACCTTCACACACCAAACGCTCCCATAACAGGACTTCAGATGAAGGGTGACAGTATAACCCAGCTTTTACACTCGCGTCTCGCACGTCTGACTGCTGAGCTCAATGGAAAATATAAAACTTCAATTGTTTCAACTTTTGCTGGTCGAGCACGACCCAACGGGCCAGAGAGAGATCTAGCAACGTTTAGACGCGCTGCGGCCTCGCTGAAGCCATTGTTGTTCCCCCAGAGGGGCTCGATGTTAAATGTGGCGAGAGCAACATTGTTTGTTTTGCGGCCTCAGTTTGCGGCCTTGTTTTTGTTTTCCTCAGTTTTTTTTTTCTTCGTCCAATTTTGTCTCTGATGTTAGCACAATATTTCTCCTGTAGGAAATCTGGCCAATGTGTTTAGAGTTGACCATTTTGTTTTTGGTCTGTGTTCTCACCAAATTAGCTTCTTCATTAAGGTGTCCAAAATGCTGGGAAACTTTGTTGATTCAGCGTTGTACTGATCCATTTATCTCTTCTTAGATTTCTTCAGTGTTTAGCAGGAACTTCATAGACAGAAGTCTTTTCAGAGTCATTTTGAGATGTCATATCCGAATTTTATGTTCACAATATCTTGATTTTCAACTTGAGATTTAGTCCAAAGATTTGCTACTTCAAAGAAATGTACTAGCAAAAAAAAACTTTCTAGTCTTTTCAGATTTTATCCATACAATCATTGACTTTTGAGATGTCATATCCGAATATTATGTTCACAATATCTTGACTTTCAACTTGAGATTTAGTCCAAAAATTGGCTTCTTCAAAGAAATGTACTAGCAAAATTAAAACTACACTCTTAAGATATGCTGGGTCAAATATGGACTAACCCAACTTTTGGGTTAAAATTGTAATTAAAAAATTTAACCCAACAGCTGGGTTAGTCCATATTTGACCCAAAGTTGGGTTGAAACAACCCAACATTTCTTAGAGTGTAGCAAAAAACATCCTAGCAAAACTAAATGTCAGTCTATGCTAGACCAAAAATAAATAAAACGAGAAATTCTATTTCTATAAAACAGTATTTAAGACCTCCCTATTTAAAAAAAACTGAAGAAATATAAATACAAACACATTATAATCTTAAATGAAACACAATCAGTCAAACTCAAAATAATGACAATAAAACCAACCAGAACAGCTTTCTCAACTATGAAGCTCACTCATTTATAATTAGGCAGTGTATGTCTAAACATAAAACATCACTTAAGTTTGTCCAGGTGATCAGCATCTTAAATTTAGCAAATAATTACCCTATGAAAAACAGAAAGCGTTTCTTACCAATTGACTCCACACATTTGTTAGGCTATGCCCCCTGCGCCCTGCTAAGCCGCATATATGATGCTATGGACTTATTAGTGTCACGCTAGAGAGTTCAACCAGGATGGAAAAAAACAAATCTGCGGGACAAAGGGAAGTGCAGCGGCTCCACGGGGCGGAGCGGGGCTACAACAGGAGGGTCCACTCAGCACTTCTCTCAGCGAGCAACAACGGATGATCCGTTCCAATCACAGCGCTCGCCGACCCTGTTTCTATGACAGCCAGGGCCTTGCGCTGCTACAGAGGACAGAGAGGTCAGCCAAACTACCATCCTCTGTTGCACATGTGGAAAATAAAGTCCTTCGAATGTATTTAACACAGCATCCAACTGCCAAAGGGTTAAAACATATGCCGTACACCAAGTATATGGAGCTTGGGCCCGTAAATTGTGGAAGTAAACACAGGCTCTTCTCAGTTTGCGGAGGAAGTAGAGACGCTGCTGTGCTTTCTTGGCCAGTGCTGCGGTGTTGTCAGTCCAGGAGAGATCCTCTGTGATGTGCACACCCAGGAACTTGGTGCTGCTCACCCTCTCCACAGTCACACCATTGACGGTCAGAGGAGCATGCTGAGTGCGCACTCTCCTGAAGTCAACAACAATCTCCATCGTCTTTTCCACATTCAGAGAGAGATTGTTGTCACTGCACCACCCGGCCAGGCGGCTCACCTCGCTCCTGTAGTTTGTCTCATCTCTGTTGCTAATGAGACCCACTGCATCGTGTCATCCGCAAACTTGATAAGGAGGTTGGAGTTGTGTGACGGTGTGCAGTCGTGGGTCAGCAGAGTGAAGAGGAGGGGGCTCAGCACACATCCTTGGGGGGCCCCAGTGTTCAGTGTGAACAAGCAAACAAACAAGCAAACAAACAAAAAGTAAATACATTTTATTGAAACAACAGTATTAAAAGGGAAAAGAGAAACAAATAGGATATGGCATGGGCCAGATTTGAACCTGCATTTCCCAGACAAACACCACATGAGCACGTCTGGAGTGCATGCGTTGTGAACATTATTCAAATTCTTTATTGACAACTATAGCATTTATATATTATGTCATGCCATTTAATAGATCAAACAATAAAATCTTTAAAAAAAAAACTGTTCAGATTTATACAGTATATTCTATGTACAATGCCTGTGATATCCATTCCTCTGTATTTCACTGTTATGTTTTTATTTAGTTTATTATTATTATTATTATTATTATAAATGTCCCCTGTAATTGCAAAAAATAAAATAAAATAAAATAAAACACTGTATTTAAAAAATAATAACCTTTTTTGAAAGAAGCCTCTTCTTGACAAAGGCTGCATTTATTTGATTTAAAAAATACAATAAAAACAGCACTATTGTGAAATATTACTACAATTTAAAACAGCTTTTTTATATATATAAATACATAAATACAATTTATTCCTGCGAGTCAAAGCTGAATTTTCAGCATAATTACTCCTTCAGTGTCACATGATCCTTCAGAAATTCAGTAAATACTTATTATAAAATCATAAAATATATGCTGTATACCAAATACATGGATCTTGGGCCCATAAATTATATAAGTAAATACAAACAAATAAACACAGCTCCACATGAGCACATCTGTAGTACATGCGTTATGAACATTATTCAAATTCTTTATTGAGAAAATATAGCATTTATATTTATGTTTGTATTATATATGTTATATTTATAACATTTTGTCATGCCATTGAAAAATAAATTCCTTTAAAATATAATCTGTATTTAAATACTAAAAACGACCTGGTCAAATGTCAGTATTTTGGAAAGAAGTGTCTTCTTATAACCAAGGTTGCATTTATTTGATAAAAAAAATACAATAAAAACCATTACATTGTGAAATATTATTACAATTCAAAAGCACTGTTTTCTATTTAAAGATATGTTAAAATGTAATTTATTTCTGTGATGCAGCGCTGAATTTTCAGCATCATTACTCCAGTCTTCAGTGTCACATGATCTTCAGAAATCATTCTAATATGCTGATTTGCTGTGTAGTTATTAGTGCATAGTTAATAATAATGGTGCTTGTTTTTACAGGGAACAGTTTTTACAGCTTGATATTTTGAGGAAACCGAAGGAACTTTTTTTCCCAGGATTCTTTGATGAACAGAGAGTTCAAGAGAACAGCATTTATTTGAAATATAATTATTCTGTAACATTATAAAAGTCTTTATAATCACTTTTGATAAATTGCATGCATCCTTGCGCAATAAAATATTGAATTGTTTTAAAAAACGGTTTCCACAAAACTATTCAGCAGCACTGCTGTTTTCAACATTGATAATAATCAGAAATGTTACTTGAGCAGCAAATCAGCATATTAGAATGATTTCTGAAGATCATGTGACACTGAAAACTGGAGTAATGATGCTGAAAATACAGCTGCGCATCACAGAAATAAATTACAGTTTAACAGATATTCACATAGAAAACACTTATTTTAAATTATTTTAAATGAACACTATTTTTACAATTGAATTCTTATTTCTTTATATCGATTTTAAGATGAAATCTGAAATATTGTAGCTGCTCTTGGCGCTTCCCTGCAGTGTCTTTTCCGCTCTGTGAGGGGCGGTATGGCACTGCTTGAGACGCTCTTATGAGCCGCTAAATACCAAACACACCGAGAGGAGGATATTACCGCACATACTGCAGAGGATAGCTGTGTGTGCGTGAGAAAGAGAGAGAGAGAGCTGGGGAAGCCTGGCACTGCATTGCAGATCAACAAACGAGAGACAGGAGGAGACTGCAGGAGTCTGCAGTGGGATTCCCTCATCTGTGTGTGTGTGTGTGTGTGTGTGTGTGTGTGTGTGTGTGTGAAAGAGTGAAAGACACCCAGCCCTCACTGGATGATGTTCTTGATATGAGGTGCATCATAAGTGACAAGAAAAAATGCTTCATAGTAGTTCTTATGATGAAGAATTAACTGTTGTTTATGTTGTGCTGTTGCAATCCTTCATGAAGAGAGCGTCTCGTTCCCTCGGGGAACCATGGTTACATACGTAACCTAGAGACGTTCCTCTTCAGGAACTCGAGCTGCGTCGAGATTCGCTTTGGGAACGAGAATACCCACTGTGCCATACTACCAAGTCCCTGCCTGTGTGTGTATCAGATGAGCACATCACGAAGAGAGAACTTGGGAACCTGGGGTAGATGCCAGGTCTAGGATATAGAAGTGGACAAAAGTGTGTGGAGAGGACCAGCACAAATGACCTCCTACTCATAGTCTGCTTGGTCGCCGGAGATTCTTACTTTGGCGGACCAAAGCAAACAAACAGCTGATCTGCCTTATGCCACGGGGCAGCTCTGTGTGCGTATGCGTCCAGTGCTCTAACTGGACAGAACAGGTTAAGCCTTTCTTGGCCTACTTCCTGGAATGGAGGAGGACAGAATGCCTGAAGTACTATGGGCCCTGGCGAAGAAGTGGGCACCTTAGGGACATACCCGACCCTCATACCTTCAGAGTGGAGGGAGATAACCCTGCGGAGAATCGCTCCAACAGAAACTCCAGAACTGTACCAATTGGGCAGTTGACTGGGTCTTGCAGTCGCTGTCCGCACCATGAAGTGAAAAGCTTCCACTTTAAGGCGTACTGTTTCCAGTGGTTCTCTGTAGTGGAGAAAGTACACTCTTCTTGGTGTTTAGTCTTAACCCCAGCTCTCTCATATGGGCGAGGACGACATCTCGATGCCGAGCCGCCATCTGCTCCGCTCGAGCTAGTATCAACCAATCGTCGATGTAATTGAGTATGCAGATGCCCTGGAGTCGCAAAGGAGACGGAGCTGCACCCACACACTTCGTGAACGTGCGGGGTGAGAGTGACAGGCCAAAAGGAAGAACTCGATTTTGGTAATGCCTCGCCCCCGAAAGCAAACCTCAGGAACTTCCAGTGTTGAGGAAGGATGGAGACATGGAAATAAGCATTTTTGAGATCTATCGCAACAAACTAGTCCTCGGACTGGATTTGAGATACTATCTAATTGATAGTGAGCATCTTGAACCGAAGCCGTTTGATAGCGTGGTTCAGAAGACAGAGATCTAAAATCAGACGCAACCCCCCATCCTTCTTCGGAACGATGAAGTAACGACTGTAAAACCCGGACGCTCTTGAGAGAGGAGGAACACGTTCTATGGCCCCCTTCCTCAGGAGAGTATCTACTTCTTGTTCCATTACCAGAGCCTGCTCAGGGCCCACTAGTGTGGGAATGACCCCATTGAAACGAGGAGGACGAGAACCAAACTGGATTCTGTAGCCTTTCTCTACAACCTGCAGGACCCATTTTGATATATTTGGCAGAAGTTTCCACACTGCCAGAGAATCTACTAAGGGAACCAGCCTCTCAAGGCTGGCCTCTGGTTTTTTTAGAGGAGCCAGTCCGATGCCCTGAAGTGGATGACCGGCAGGGAACAATCGACCTGACTGCTGTAGCCCCTTCACTTGAGGGGTCAAGCTCTCCCGTGCCGTACCGTTGCCGGGCGGCAGCTGGGATTTTCGCTCGTTGGAGCTCACTGAGCCCTGAAGCACCGAGGGTGGCAAGGGTATCGATGAACCTCCGTGAGGGCACTGAGGAGGATTGGGCACCGTATACTGAGGTGTTATCCTTTCCTCCCCAGGTGAGGCTGCTCTCAGGGACCTGACAATGGTAGGACCATTTAGCCAAGGTCCTCTTATACAAAATAACGGTCCGCAGATCCGTTTTCGGTCTAGACGACCCCGACTGAGAGCGTTGCCCCGACCCCCGATCTTTCTGTGGAAGGGTGCGGGTTGCAACGCTCTGTTTTTGAGACTGGCGATACGAGGAGCTTGACGGCTTGGGCTGCTCCCGCTCAGCAGCCCCATGGGCCTGGGAGCGACGAGGGAGGAAACGTTGGAACGCTGCCGCTTGCTTCTTCGCCTCCTGAAACTTATTGATGACAGTGTTGGCTGCATCGGCGAAAAGGCCAGAGGGTGATAGCGGGGCATCTAGGAGGAAGAATCTGTCGTTATCTTGCATTTCAGACAGATTCAACCACAGATGCCGTTCCGTGGCCACCATAGCTGCCATTGAACGGCCGATAGCTCTGGCCGTTTCTTTGGTGGCCCGGAGGGACAAATCTGTTGCCCGACGCAGTTCTGCTACTACATCGGAATCCTCCTCTTCCCTGTCATCCAGGTCCCTGAGCAGGTCAGCCTGGTATGCTTGTAACACCGCCATAGTTTGCAAACATGTGCCAGCCTGACCTGCCGCCGTATAAGCTTTCCCAACCAGACTCGATGTCAGCCTAACGGGCCTGGTGGGAAGCTTCGGGGCCTTCAGGGACGATGCTGAGGATGGGGAGAGATAGCTCGCAAGCGTCTGCTCTACCACTGCCATCGTCCCATATCCCTTATCATTCAGCCCCAAGATGTTGGAATAATTAGAGACTGTGGGGCTGTAAATACGGGATGAGTACGGTTTTTCCCACGATTTTGACACCTCAGCATGGAGATCGGGGAAAAACGGAAGGCCCTGTCGTGAAGGCTGTGATCTGGATTTCAGAAAA
>NW_015505282.1:669838-672432 GCF_001515645.1 Sinocyclocheilus grahami | reverse complement strand
GGGAACCAGCCTCTCAAGGCTGGCCTCTGGTTTTTTTAGAGGAGCCAGTCCGATGCCCTGAAGTGGATGACCGGCAGGGAACAATCGACCTGACTGCTGTAGCCCCTTCACTTGAGGGGTCAAGCTCTCCCGTGCCGTACCGTTGCCGGGCGGCAGCTGGGATTTTCGCTCGTTGGAGCTCACTGAGCCCTGAAGCACCGAGGGTGGCAAGGGTATCAATGAACCTCCGTGAGGGCACTGAGGAGGATTGGGCACCGTATACTGAGGTGTTATCCTTTCCTCCCCAGGTGAGGCTGCTCTCAGGGACCTGACAATGGTAGGACCATTTAGCCAAGGTCCTCTTATACAAAATAACGGTCCGCAGATCCGTTTTCGGTCTAGACGACCCCGACTGAGAGCGTTGCCCCGACCCCCGATCTTTCTGTGGAAGGGTGCGGGTTGCAACGCTCTGTTTTTGAGACTGGCGATACGAGGAGCTTGACGGCTTGGGCTGCTCCCGCTCAGCAGCCCCATGGGCCTGGGAGCGACGAGGGAGGAAACGTTGGAACGCTGCCGCTTGCTTCTTCGCCTCCTGAAACTTATTGATGACAGTGTTGGCTGCATCGGCGAAAAGGCCAGAGGGTGATAGCGGGGCATCTAGGAGGAAGAATCTGTCGTTATCTTGCATTTCAGACAGATTCAACCACAGATGCCGTTCCGTGGCCACCATAGCTGCCATTGAACGGCCGATAGCTCTGGCCGTTTCTTTGGTGGCCCGGAGGGACAAATCTGTTGCCCGACGCAGTTCTGCTACTACATCGGAATCCTCCTCTTCCCTGTCATCCAGGTCCCTGAGCAGGTCAGCCTGGTATGCTTGTAACACCGCCATAGTTTGCAAACATGTGCCAGCCTGACCTGCCGCCGTATAAGCTTTCCCAACCAGACTCGATGTCAGCCTAACGGGCCTGGTGGGAAGCTTCGGGGCCTTCAGGGACGATGCTGAGGATGGGGAGAGATAGCTCGCAAGCGTCTGCTCTACCACTGCCATCGTCCCATATCCCTTATCATTCAGCCCCAAGATGTTGGAATAATTAGAGACTGTGGGGCTGTAAATACGGGATGAGTACGGTTTTTCCCACGATTTTGACACCTCAGCATGGAGATCGGGGAAAAACGGAAGGCCCTGTCGTGAAGGCTGTGATCTGGATTTCAGAAAAAATTTCTAATTTCCTCCTCGGAGGAAGATAGATGAAGTGTCTGGCTCTCTCTTTGGGGGGAAGAAACCGCAGCGGGGGCTTCCGAACCCTGAGAGAGAGCCGCGGATCTAGCGGGTGAGGACCGAGAAAAGGACGAGCCCGTCTCGGATCCCTCCGCTAAATCCACCCGCGATCCCCACGACAACAGTCTATGCTGTGCCTCGGCAACAGCGGGACCACTGCCAGCGGGATCGCGAGCCTAGCTGCTCTCATCAAACACAACCAGGCGAGAGCAGAGCATATGCAGCGAGAGTAACTCACAGTGATGACAATCAGCTCCCTCGAAAGCTGACTGTGCATGCTCCGCTCCTAAACAAACAACACACAGATCGTGTGTATCCCCTGCTGCCAGATAGCGTGGGCAGGGAGGAACACAACGTCTGTAATGCCGTTCGCTCGCCATAGATTTTTGCTTAGACTTTGCCATATTCTTTTGAATGCTTGTGGACTGACAGACAACAGTAAATAGACTGAGACATACACAGAGCGCTACTGAAGAAGAGCAGAAGCTAACTTGCGCTTTGCTCTCGCTTTTATACTTCCTGGCGCTCACGTCACCCCCCGCTCGTGACGTCTCGCTGCTCCATTGGACTGACTTTACATGTGCTTCAGAACGTGGTCACACAGGGGCGTTCCCAAAGCGAATCTTGACGCAGCTCGAGTTCCTGAAGGGGAACAACATTGGATAGCAGTCCCAAGGACTTTTTTTACTACAGCTGTGCTGGTTAACACACTAACACACTCTCATATTGAATTCACACATTTTCTTTCATTCAATTCGGTAAAAACTGCTTACAAATATGTAAAATACAAGAGCCTCATAAAACACTTATGTTATCTTGTGAAAATTGGGTTGCCTTTTCTTTTTCACATCTGGACAGTTGCAAATTATGACTAAATATGCCAGCCGACTGTAGTAGATATTCCCCTTGGAGAACTTGGACTTCAGGAAATCATTTTTATATATATATATATATATATATATATATAAAGGAAAGGACGTGATGTGTGGCCAAGTATGGTGTCCCATATTTGGAGTTTGTGCTCCGCATTTAACCCATTCACGTGCACACACACACACTTGCATATGTGGTTTACTGGGACTCTCCATAGGCATAATGGTTTTTATACAGTACAAACTGTATTTTCTACACCTAAACCTACCCCTTACAGAAAACTACTGGCAAATTTTTTGTAAAATACAAGAGCCTCATAAAACACTTATGTTATCTTGTGAAAATTGGGTTGCCTTTTCTTTTTCACATCTGGACAGTTGCAAATTATGACTAAATATGCCAGCCGACTGTAGTAGATATTCCCCTTGGAGAACTTGGACTTCAGGAAATCATTTTAATATAT
>NW_015505282.1:663782-664841 GCF_001515645.1 Sinocyclocheilus grahami | reverse complement strand
CCTCCTCGGAGGAAGATAGATGAAGTGTCTGGCTCTCTCTTTGGGGGGAAGAAACCGCAGCGGGGGCTTCCGAACCCTGAGAGAGAGCCGCGGATCTAGCGGGTGAGGACCGAGAAAAGGACGAGCCCGTCTCGGATCCCTCCGCTAAATCCACCCGCGATCCCCACGACAACAGTCTATGCTGTGCCTCGGCAACAGCGGGACCACTGCCAGCGGGATCGCGAGCCTAGCTGCTCTCATCAAACACAACCAGGCGAGAGCAGAGCATATGCAGCGAGAGTAACTCACAGTGATGACAATCAGCTCCCTCGAAAGCTGACTGTGCATGCTCCGCTCCTAAACAAACAACACACAGATCGTGTGTATCCCCTGCTGCCAGATAGCGTGGGCAGGGAGGAACACAACGTCTGTAATGCCGTTCGCTCGCCATAGATTTTTGCTTAGACTTTGCCATATTCTTTTGAATGCTTGTGGACTGACAGACAACAGTAAATAGACTGAGACATACACAGAGCGCTACTGAAGAAGAGCAGAAGCTAACTTGCGCTTTGCTCTCGCTTTTATACTTCCTGGCGCTCACGTCACCCCCCGCTCGTGACGTCTCGCTGCTCCATTGGACTGACTTTACATGTGCTTCAGAACGTGGTCACACAGGGGCGTTCCCAAAGCGAATCTTGACGCAGCTCGAGTTCCTGAAGGGGAACAACATTGGATAGCAGTCCCAAGGACTTTTTTTACTACAGCTGTGCTGGTTAACACACTAACACACTCTCATATTGAATTCACACATTTTCTTTCATTCAATTCGGTAAAAACTGCTTACAAATATGTAAAATACAAGAGCCTCATAAAACACTTATGTTATCTTGTGAAAATTGGGTTGCCTTTTCTTTTTCACATCTGGACAGTTGCAAATTATGACTAAATATGCCAGCCGACTGTAGTAGATATTCCCCTTGGAGAACTTGGACTTCAGGAAATCATTTTAATATATATATATATATATATATATATATATATATATATATATATATATATATATATATATATAAAAAAAAG
>NW_015505282.1:639498-662909 GCF_001515645.1 Sinocyclocheilus grahami | reverse complement strand
TGTGTGTGTGTGTGTGTGTGTGTGTGTGTGTGGTTTCTTGCTTAACACTATGCTATGACCTCAAAATACTTTTACCAGTGCATAATTTGTAAACAGATACATTTTGCCATTTCCATTACATATCCAGCTTCATATGTATGACTTTTCCAAAGTGGTAAACTTGCTCAGTAGCTCACCTGGTGCAGTGTTGGATTTGCCATGCGCTCAGGTTTGATTCCTGTAAAAAGAGCTCAAAGATGCAGAACCACACAAAAATGGCATGGCTGCTTCAGCAAATGCACTTTTATCTACTTTATGTTTGCTTTTTGCAACACTATAGGTTTAGGTTTTAGTACAGGTGGGACTTTATTTTCAAACAATAGATCATTAACCTTTTAGAGCCACTCAGTTACGGGGAAAACTGAATGCATATTTAAAGAAAAGGAAGGAAAGGAAAGGACGTGATGTGTGGCCAAGTATGGCGTCCCATATTTGGAGTTTGTGCTCCGCATTTAACCCATTCACGTGCACACACACACACTTGCATGTGTGGTTTACTGGGACTCTCCATAGGCATAATGGTTTTTATACAGTACGAACTGTATTTTCTACACCTAAACCTACCCCTTACAGAAAACTACTGGCAAATTTTTTAATTTCATAAAACACTGTTTTGTATGTTTTTAAGCCTTTTGTTTTACAGGGACACAGGACGTGTCCTCATAAACCATATTTACATTGTAGTACCCATGTCATTATACACATTTGTGTCCTCATAAACCATATATACCAGTACACACACTCACACTCACACACACACGCATGCACGCACGCACACACACACGCACACAAACACACACACTCACTCACTCACACAGACACACACACTTGCTCACTCGCACGCACACACACACTCACTCACCCACTCACTCACACACACACACACACGCACGGACGCACGCTCACTCGCACGCACGCACGCACGCTCGCTCACTCACTCACAGGGCTGGATTGGTAATCGGGCATACCGGGCATTTTCCCGGTGGGCTGACGCACTTAAACCACTTATTCTCTGGGGCGTTTTTGGTATTTTCGCCTAAATTTTTCATACTCAAATTCAAATGTTTGCCCTACACACATACAATGGAGGAAATTAAAAAAAATGGAAACCCTTTGAACTACAAAATATGAGTGTATTTTTTTATAAATAACATTATATATTTTTCAAATATTACAATAGACACAAAAAAAACATAGGCGCTTTTGGAATTTTGAAAAAATATATTTTTTTGAAATTCTGTAATTCAGGTTCTATTAGGCTCAACTCTCTGCAATTTACTTTGTTTGATGCCACTACATGCCAAAAAGTACCAGAAAAAAGAATCTTTCAAATAACAGCTTCTAAACAGGAGTTAGAACATTATTTGTGAAGCGAGTGAAATTGTCCATTTTTGCATCTAAACATGTCATGGTGAGTTTCCTTTGCAAAAACAGGCTTTATAAAACACATTAACCCCACAATCCTATTGTACTCTGTGCCATAAGCACTTTAATTGATTATTGATTGAATTATGTTTCATTGTTATGTTTTTCTAAGTAGTAATATACAAAATGGCACTAGTGAATTGGACCAAATTTCTCATATTGTGATTTCTACACTCAGTTTAATTCTTTCAGGATGCTCAAGACTGTCTACATTATAATATATATCTGGTCTATAACAATCTCAGATAGAATCCATATCCTCCAGCTTTAATATATATCTGGTCTATAACAATCTAAAATAGAATCCATATCCTCCAGCTTTATATCATTCCATTTATATGCATTCTGTATTGGGATAGTGATCACAGCATCTCTCACCTCAGCATCAGTTGAGCACCGCATCTCTGTATCATCCCTGCATCCAGCTTGGCTTGCCTCCGTGGTCCAGAGCTGAGCTAATTTGCTAGCAGGCAGCTACATTCTACACTCACAGCGTCAAACAAACATATGTTAGCTCATCTACACCGCACTGTAATAATCCATGTATATTTACTGTATATTTACTGTATACTTACTGAAATGCATAACGTACTCTACTTTTCTGTCAATAAACAATGTATCCGATTGCTAGTATTGCTAACACATTTCATAACAAAGAAACAGCTCTCAAACACATGGAGACTCGCTCCTAAAGCCTCCCCAGACGCGCGCTCATTCCTCTCCACGGCGCCGCTGACCGTTCTTCATCATATATAACTTGTAATATGATAATCATAGACTAATATGATCCGAGTCGCGTTCGCTACAACTCTTCTGTGCGGAGAAAAGCCTCCAATTATCGCGTCCACAAACTACAACAGCCAGCAAACCACTGGTTGGCCGACCGGATGGAGACCCCCCTCTCTCGCCCACTGTGGTGACGCAGAGGTGTCAGAGTTCACAAAGTCTGTAATGGCCGATCTGAGTGACATGTAATCTGACCAATTGCAGCCCAGAACCGACCGCAGATATCTATAACATCAGAAGGGCTCCCTGCGCGCTGGAATGAGATGGAGAGCCATTATTTCCTGACGCGCTGGATTCCGTTACCTGGACAGAACGCGAATATCTCACCGATGGAAGCACGCAGAAACGTTAAAATGGTCTTGTTTGAAAGAAGAGATCCTAATCTAATTTTGGACCCATATCCGGGTCCGCAGAGTTTAACTGTTAAGGGGCCGACAACATTTTTTTTTTTGCCAAGGACCATCACGCAAGGACAGCGAGCAGCCAGTGACCCATTGGATTGTCTCCTGTATAGACAGCATAAACCACCCGATCACAATGCGCTATAGATGGAGCATTAAGTATTTTGCTCCGCCTATACAAAGATCGCTTCACTCCAACTTCTTCCTCGTCGGCTTTTCCCCAGGGTTGTGTCTAGAGCGTTTTAAATGGGGGGGCCAGTCAAAAAAAAAAAAAAATCCGCTTGGGAGTGGAGAGATTCGTCCTCGCGCACATGGATCGCGTAACATTATGCGCTCTCGACATTGTCATTAAGATCACATTATAGACACGCCCCTGTTTTTCCCACGTTTTCACAGCAGATTTATCAAGAACAGGCTTGCTCTGCGGTGAGTGATGCGGGCCAAAGAGCCAGACAGGAGGAGCAGAGGAGTGTAGTTGGATCGGTAAATTGCTTGATAGGGACTCGCAACGGAGGCAGGAATCTAACCTATTCTAATGTGTGTGCGCCATGAGTGTAGAATACGTAAACACTTTTTAATAAAATGTAAATTCGTCCCCCGCGCTTCATAGAGGTTTCCATGGGCCATATTGTGATTTTTTTTGTACTATTTAAAGCGACTGCTTTCTATTTAAATATATATTAAAATGTAACTTATTTCTGTGATCAAAGCTGCATTTTCAGCATCATTACTCCAGTCTTCAGTGTCACATGATCTTCAGAAATCATTCTAATATGCTGATTTGTTGTTCAAGAAACATTTATTATTAGTATTATTATTATCAAAATTTAAAACAGTTGAGTACATTTTTTTCCGGGATTCTTTGATGAATAAAAAGATCAAATGATCAGTATTTATCTGAAATAAAAAGCTTTTGTAACATTATACACTATACAATTCAAAAGCTTGGAGTCAGTATAATTTTTTGGGAAATAAATTAATACTTTTATTTAGCAAGGATGCTTTAAATTGATCAAGTGATGATAAAGACATTCATAATGCTACAAAATATTTCCATTTCAGATAAATGCTGTTCTATTCATCATCTGAAAAATTCTACTCAGCTGTTTTCAACATAATAAAAATAATAATTTTAATAATTTATAATAAATTTTTTTTTGCAGCAAATCAGAATATTAGAATGATTTCTGAAGGATCATGTGACTTGAGTAATGATGCTAAAAATTCAGCTTTGAAATCACAGGAATAAATTACATTTTAACATATATTCAAATAGAAAACAGTTATTTTAAATAGTAAAAATATTTCACAATATTACTGCTTTTGCTGTATTTTGGATCAAATAAATGCAGGCTTGGTGAGCAGAAGAGACATCTTTAAAAAACATTAAAAGCCTTACTGTTCAAATACTTTTGACTGGTAGTGTATAGGCCTATCATTTATATATTTAAATTAATCAACGCTTTGGATAAAAGTGTCTGCTAAATGACTAAATGTAATGTAAATATATATAAATGGTGGTGGGCCCCTGGACCAAAAAAATGCCTGGGCCGATCTTTTGTCCGAGTCCAGCCCTGCTCACTCTCACACACACACACACACGCACGCACGCACGCACGCACGCTCGCTCACTCGCTCACTCGCACGCGCACTCACGCACGCACACACACACACTGTGAACACACACCCAGAGCAGTGTGAGCACGAAACTTTTGCCAAGCAAATACAAGTTTTTTTTTTTGTTTTTTTTTTTGTGGTGTTTTGCCTTTATTTTGATAGGGCAGTATAATGACAGGACGCTAATTGGGAGAGATAGGGGCGGGATCGCCCGTAGCCAACAGTGCTGTATGTCGGCACACTGCCCACAAGCCTATTAGCTCCGACTAAATAATCTGTTTTAAAAAGACAAAGGAAAGGACACAATGATTTAGAAGTAAAATATATAAATATAAAATATAAGTTAACATTGTGGAATGCTTGTCTTATATGTTGACTTAACCTACATGCAAGATAAAATAATTTAAAAGTAGAATAATTCTTTATTTATTTTAATGATCATTTGTTTGGCCATTATCTCTGTGATGAGCAGGATATAATGTATGGTTATTAATACAAAATAAATCCCCTCAGAGAGGCTGGAGACCTGTCCTGACTCCTAATCACCCTGATGGGGTTTATTTTGTGGTAATGACCTGCTGAATGTACATTATTACTTACATAGAAAATTCCCACCAGAGGACTTCCCTCTAGAGAGAAGAAGTGAATATGAATGTCTGGTTCAGCTGCAGAAACTGATGAATATTTTGGTTTGACATTGAGAGTGTAAACTGGCCTCTTCCTCTTTTTGAATCTTGGTGGTTAAAATCTTGCAAGTGGAAGTAATTTCTAATTTTCCAATGTTACCACACTTTCACTGTTCTTCGTGTTAGCATGTATATTTGTATAGGCATCTTCTGTTATTAATAATTATTAACTTTGAGTAATATATAAAGTACTCAAGGTCCAAAATGTACCTTTTGCCACACCCGCTAGACAAATTGAGTAGATTTATCATGGATATAATTATATACAGTTTGGTACATTTATTTTATTTTTTTTCCCAACATAGTGTCGAGTGAATTTCGGTGAAGATCGCATGAACCTTGTAAGAGGGGATGGCAATACAACCATGCATAAATTATCTGGGACATTAAACCAATTTAAACAAAAGTCACTTCAACAATGTTAAATTTGGTTCCCCTAAACTCTCAAGTTTTGTCACAATACATTAAAAAAGACCCCATTGCATGTCAATATGGGTGAGTAATGTGCATTTGATACTGTGCTTGGTATGCTGAGGAATCTGTAGAGACTTAAAGAGTTCTAAAGAGTCTCATGATTTCAGCAATCTCAATACCCTGAAAAATCTAGGCATAATCGAAGAATAAACATTGAAGCCTACACTCTAAAAAATGCTGGGTTGTTTCAACTTTAGGTCAAATATGGACTAACCCAACTTTGGGATCAAAAATGTAATGTAAAAATTTTACCCACTGGCTGGGTTAGTCCATATTTGACACAAAGTTGAGTTGAAACAACCCAACATTTTTTAGAGTGTAAGTATAACTTTGACCTGTTGGTGGCATTAGACAGATAAAGCTAGATACCACAAATTTGTCACCAGCAATCTTCCCATTACTGTGCTAAACCTCCTTCCATACAGTTCAAAGAGCTTCCATGGACTCAGTCCATGTAATGAGTAATTTCACAATTACTTTTGTTTCACAATACATTTCAAAACAGCTTTACACAATATCATGCATGAAAATATTACGCTTAGAAACAGCTCCCAAAGCAGCCGAAGGTAACTGTGACAAAGCAAAAATGGCACATGATAATACTCCACAATATATGTATATATATATATATATATATATATATATATTGCCTATATAGACTCGTATGCTCACCAAGATCATTACAATTTAAAATGGCTGTTTTCTATGTGAATATGTGTTCAAATGTAATTTATTGCTGTGATCAAAGCTGCATTTTCAGCATCATGACTCCAGTCTTCAGTGTCACATGATCTTCAGAAATCATTCTAATATGCTGATTTGCTGCTCGAGAAACATTTCTGATTATTATCAAGGTTGAAAACAGTTGTGCTGCTTCATATTTTTGAGGGGGTAAAGGAAAGAAATTAATACGTTTCTTCAGCAAGGACACATTAAATTGATCAAAAGTGACTATAAAGACATTAATAATGTTACAAAAGATCTCCGTTTCAAATAAATGCTGTTCTTTTCGACTTTATATTCATAAAAGATTCCAGGGAAAATGCATCATGATTTCCACAAACATATTACAGGTTTTTTCAATTGCTAACAAACATTGTTCAATACTGAAGCCACATTTTCAAAACTGTTCATATACAGTCTGCATTACCAACATGTATCTTGGCCAAACAGTTGATATCACCTCCAAAACTCACTCAGACCAATAAAACACTTCATATGTCTCAAAATAAGCTTGTTTCACCATAACACTGCCAACAATTCTCATTCAGAAAACAGACATTTCATTCATCACACACTGATCTAAAAAACACTAACAATGGGGATCATTACATAAACTATTAACTTGTATCTTTGAAGTCTTAATTACTTGTGCCACTCTTGATCCATGTTTCCAAAGAAAATCATTCTGAAGCCATCCATCCCATTTGTTTATCAAAAGATCACAGAGAGAGAAAAAAAAGGTGACTAAAAATAGGACATTTGGCTTGGCTTTCAGCTGAAATTGCAGTTAGTTGTGTTTGGAATAATTATTCAATTTTCAAAGCAAATTTTCTTCTAAGATTTTATATTTCAATATAATTCCTGTAGAAATGGACAGTTAGCCATCATTCTGATTTGAATGTGCTTTATCAGTTTTGAAAGCAGCATGTTAGCATTTGAAAAATGTGCTGAAAATATAAAGTGTTTTGCAGGTTGTGGAGTATGAATGACAAAAGTGTTCGTGGATTTTGAGAAATGTGCACATTGAACGCATTTTGTCTGAAAGCAATGAAAAATGATTCACAGTTTGTTTAGCAGTTTTTGTAAAGCCATCAGCTGTTAGTATTCTGTGCTTTGGTTGACTTCTGACTTCTGTTTCGCTGAATGAGTGAACAGTTTTGAAAATGTGGCTTCAGTATTGAACAATGCTTGTTAGCAATTGAAAAAAAAACTTTAAGCAGCATAATCTGTTCTCAAGGATCACGTGACACTGAATACTGGAGTAATGACTCTTGAAAATTCAGCTTTGATCACAGTAATAAATTACATAACTTTAAATATATTAAAAAAGCAAAGAGTTTTTTTTTTTTATTGTTACAATATTTCACAATATTACTGTTGCAGCTTTGGTGAGAATAAAAGACTTCTTTCCAAAACAAACAAACAAAAAACATTTATTAATTAATTCTTAATTAATCCCAATTTTTGACTGGTTACCAAAGACAATTTAATTTTTTTTTTAATTTTATAGCTATCATAATTTTAGTACTCTCATATGCAGATAAAAGCTTGAATATATTGCAATCTTGATAACTCTGAGAATAGTTTTATCATGTTCATGGATATGATAATGCTAGCGTATTTGGCCTTGGCAGATCTGATCTGATGTTGCTGCTTTAAAACAAGCAGCAACATCAGATGTTATCAGCAATACAAAGAGCATGTGAGCATGTAAGATATGCTGCTGCTGCATGAATAGGCATAGATAAATCCCATATATCAGATCTAGACAGGTGGAGCTGGGGAGGTGGAGGGTTTCAGAGGAACTCTGATAGCAGACTGCAGGACCAGCTTACAGTGAACACTTGAGCCAGACTATATAAATGTTGAGCGATCAAGCTTATTGGCTGCAGAATCAGCAGAGGCCAATCAGCTTGCGCCGTGTTGTAAATACCGTGATTGCTAGTAGATTGTGTGTCTACTGCAACAGCCTGCGCGATATGATACCTGACTGAACTGGAAATGTGTACTCTACAGGTTAAAGCTAGCATTAGCATAATCTGAAATTTGCATGTCTAAAATTCTGACATTAAATGGCCCTTTGTGTAATAAATATTAATTGCACATTTAATTTACCTGTCAAGGAATTTAATTAAAGGGCCTGCAACTCAGCTTTAGTTGTGGAGAGAGCATTACGCAGGTGATTAGCATAAGACATCAACTCGCACTTTAATTAAATATCTGTCCCAGAATGCTCTGAGGATCAGACGGGCTCTGTGGCCCTAATCAGATTATCAGAGACCCATCAGAGAAAGTAGACGTTTTTAATTGCGACTGTCTGAAGGAGTCCCGTGAAGAGCAGCGGCAGGATTCAACAGGCTAAGATGAGCTACTGCTGCTTGTGCTGTGCTTGATGATTCTGGTGTATGTTTCAGAAAATACACACTACCATTCAAAGGTTTGGGGTCAGTAAGATGTTTTTAAAGATATAAACACTTTTATTCAGCAAGGATGTATCAAATTGATCAAAAGTGACAGCAAAGACATTTCAGTGCTGTTCTTTTTAACTTCCTCTTCATCAAAGAGTGCTGAAAGAAAGAAAAAAATCATCATGGTTTCCACAAAAATGTGAAGCAGCACAACTGTATTCAACATGACAGTTTTTCTCAATTGCTAACGCACTATAACTCATTCGTTTGGCACAATTTTCCAAACCATTCATACAGTTCCTGAAACAAAGACACGTTTCTTAAAACTTTTAACACATTTCAGCTGTTTTCACACACGCTCCAATTTGCTCAGTGTTTTCAGCTAAACTCTACACAAGAACGGCATCATTTTGCACAGGTTTAACCATGTTAAACTCACAATATAACACAAATAGCACACATTTATCCATGTGTGAACATTACAGTCTTTTTTCAATTGCTAACAAGTGTTTACCAGTACTTCAAGTACTTTTTCTAAACTCTTAACACAGCAACACACCTACATCACACAATTAGCCAAATAGTTAATTTTGTGTCCAAAACCGCATTTTGTTAAATAAATACAAACTCTACATTTCAAAATGCTGAATAAATTTTTCTACATATACTAACTCTATCAAAACACAGCAAACCTGATTCAAAATCGAGTCATTCGGTCAAAACATTAGCACTAGTTTCTATCCAACAGAAACATATAGTCAACCAAAGCACAGAATACTAACAGCTGATGGCTTTACAAAAACTGCATTACTTGTCATGTTACAGTTCTACCTGCATATAATAGACAATATAAAAATCCATTGTTTTTTGTAATTTAGCCTTCAGTTTACCTTCAACTGAAACCCATTTTACATTTGTAAGTGTTGAATGAGTCATTACTTTATAGAATGTACAAAAGGAAAACAAAATAGGATCCCCTATGCAGAAATTCAATTGGAACCTTGATTGGAACTGCTCTCCAGTGGGTGGGGGTTGAATGTAGATGGTGGCTGATGCCAGTGATCAACAAAAATTCCAACTTGCATGACCTTTGGTTACTATGCAAGCTTGTTTCCGTCACAGAATAAAAAGTAAAAGAAGCTTTATACTATATTTAAGGTTTGGAACATTAGGTCTTCATTTCTGACATGCTGTGTTTAAGCATTTGTAAAATAAGACTAAAAACTTCCATGATTTTGGTTTTGGGTAAGCTTTAATGAAAAGAAAATGGAAGCATTTTAGAAACATGGTAATTGACTGCATATTGTGTGAAAACAACATGAATTGTGTTAATGATATGGTCACAACAGACGGATGTTGTGCTAATTGTCTTTAGAGTTTTGAAAATGTGACTAGAGATTGGACAAAAGGATGTTAGCACCTGAAAAAAACTGTAAGTAGCAAAACTGATGACACAGCAGTCAGAATCTCAGGATGATACACTGTAAAAAGTAATCACTGAATCTACTTAAGAAAAGTGAGTAAACATAACTGATTTTTACAAATTTGTTGAATTTACTTAATTACACTGTGTCATGTGAACTTTCAGATGGATGCAATAGTTAAACTAAACAACTTTAGTAAACAGTACTTAAGAGCATCTAGTTTGTTGGATTAAAGGTCTGTTTCCATTGTCCGGTGCAAAGAACAATGAATACCGTTTTAGAGTGAATACAATTTGAAATGGTTAAGGTATTTATTTATTTTTTTTTACAGATAGGGATCTTTTTTTCTTCAAGCTGTCAAATAACAGTAAGATTTCAGCTTTTTGGCTTGCCCACATGCTGTTGCTGCCTCATAATCCAGTAGAGCGTTTCACAATCATCATATTTATATTAATAACTTCATATATTTACTGGATTTTGGTAATCGCAGCATGTGACAAAAACATGAATGTGTTCTGCTACCCCTATTTTAATTTATTCAATGTGTTGCGAGTCCCTGCATATGTGCAATGTGAACATGTACAGGTGATTGGAGACGATGTAAAAAAAAAAAATAAAATATATGTATATATAAATTTCCCCAATCCCACTATGTGCCCTAATAACTCTAGACCAGTAGGTTGCGGAAGTGCATCAGTAGGTGGCGGAAGGTTGGTTTAAACAAAACATCACCAGAAGAAGACAACGAACTGAACTTCAGAGTCAGATCGTGTTTGAAATGTGGCCGCAAGATTAGGTACGTTTTTGGTGGTCTACTTATAAACTATATTGTCACGGTGTGTGCTATCGGTTTTGAGGAAAAGAAAAGGCCGATTTTATTAGTTTTTACTGACGAGCATTACTGTAACCGTCAGTTAGTGTACTAGCTAGCCAGTGGCTTGCAAGCTAGATTACAAACATCGATCTTCCTCTTTACTGCTAGTTATAACATGAAATAAATGTGAGTAAGCATCATAAAGTATGTTGAGCGATACAGTACAACTTAATGAAATGTATCATGTCTTATGTAGGCCTAATCCATTTTTCTGTATTTAATGCTTGAACACACGTCATGAAAACAAGTTTTTATCACAACCACCGTTTAAATTTTTATATTTCAGAAATTTCTTTGGAGTAGAAACTTCATTTAAAATAGTTTTTAAATGTGCGTCAATGCCCAGCACTAATTATTACCATTTTCTTTTCATATTCTATGTGCTCTTTTTTGGGGACTTAAACTCATGCAGTGGAAGTTCTACTTGTTTATTGAGTGAAAAGGGAGCTCAACTGCTGAAAAACTGATTAAAATATGGAAGCTATGGAATATGAAAATTCTCCAATTCCATGTGTCCACATAGTATATGCTTATTCACATAGGTGCGCTTAATAAAAAATCATATTTTGCAGTTTTGTGAAACCCTGCACAGAATAAGTAGATATTAATTATATTTTATGCTGAGTGCTTGTGCTTTGAGTGATATTAAATATGAGTTTTTTTTATAAATGTACAGACATCTGACATCAATGGGCGATGAACAGCAGTTCTCCATAGCCTTCCACTCTTCCTCGAAAAGGACCTTACTGATTTTACAAGACATGTTTTGTAAGTAATTTTGTCTGTTATATTCTGGTTATTTAGTGTAATGCAGACAATTCTTGAAACCTGGCAAGAAAAAAATCAGGACACAGAAACAATATAAGATAGAAAGAAATAAAGAAAGTGAAAAAAAAACTTCTAAGGAAAAAGGGAAAGGGAATGTATAATAAAAGAACAGAGTTGGAAAGAAGAGAGAAAAAACTTAAAGGGTTAGTTCACTCAAAAAATTTAATTCTATCATTAATTACTCACCCTCATGTCGTTCCAAACCTTTAAGACCTTAGTTCATTCTCGGAACACAAATTAAGATGTTTCTGATGAAATGATTTAATTTGTTCTCAGATTTCATCAAAAATATCTTCATTTGTGTTCCGAGAATGAACTAAGGTCTTAAAGGTTTGGAACGACATTGTGTTTGAAAGAAATAAAGAAATCAGATAAGCAAGAGAACAAAAACAAAGAGTCTAATATATGAGTGATAGAGATCATGTGAAAACCACTCGTTTAAGACATGGCCTATGAGGGTGCTCTCTTGATCATTGTTTTCTGGTCAGATTTTAGAAATCACACAAAAGAGAATATATATGTCAGTATTTAACAAAAATTTTCAAATGTCAAAGCAGCAGTTTCAGAATAGATTATTGTATAGCTGGCATACTGTTCAGTTTGTTTTGTCTTTTTGTATAACAGATTGAATGTCTTTTTTTTATCTCTGGGATCCACTGCTGTGCCCAGTTTGAAAAGGCATTTATATCTAAACATAATACACAGATATTAATTTGTTTGCAAATGTTTAACCTGAATATGTACTCTTAAAATGTAATTACTTATTTTTGTCATATTGTACTCCTAGTGGACTAGGACTATGATGAAGAAGAGATGTCAGTCGGCCTGTTGACTGTGATCCCTGATCTGAGGACTCTAGAGCCATACCTAACTCACTGCATTACTGCAATCTACTGCAATAATTTTGGAAGGTACAATTGTATTGGATGATCTGGAAAATCCCCCCCAAGATATGCCTGCTCTTTGGACTCATTTATGCTATGACATTATAGTATCCTCCAGTACTGAAGGACACCTTTGATTTCATTCAATGGCTGAACCTAGAATGCAATCTCTGAAAAATCTTCTGATGTAGAAAGATGTCATTGTGGTGTGATGGAGTATTTTTCAGTGTAATAGTTCATGATTGACCATTATTTATTTAGAAAAAGGTAATTCTAGAAAATGGTAAATCTAGATTTACAAGTTGTCATAAAAGGGATGTTGATGTTTTTTTCTATTTATTTCCTGAGTGCAGTCTGTGCAATTTTTCTTACAGTGTTAAATTGTTGATTTGATAGCATGCCTAAAAAGTAATGACTTGAAGTATCATTGTTTTATTAAACAAATAAATGCCCTATTGTTGTGCTAACAATCTGTTTTCTGTCTTTGTATTAACAATTTTAAGTTTTGAGTACAGCTTACTTGAGAAATTTAAGGCAATCAGTTTCCACACATTTGTCTAGTAATGTGAACAAAGCAGACTTGTTAAGAGAACTGTTTTGTTTGAGTTCTGTGCACTAAGCTTAACTTAAATCTCTAAATTGGCTGAACTTGTCAAATTGAGTTACCAGCACTCAAGTTTTCTGGTAACCTATACATATACACAAGTTACCTATACAAAGTTACAGTAAGTTTTATTAACTCAAAAATTATAAACTAATTTGCTTGAGAAATTTGAGGCAATCAGTTTCCACAGGTTTTCCAAGTAAGTTCAACTCATTACTTTTTACAGTGTATAACAAGGAGCACAGGAACATAGGAAAATGAGTCCTACTAGTGGGAGACAAAGAGGAAGAGGAGGGGAAAAGAAAACTGAAGGGGACGGGGTCAAAGGACATTTATTACTGATGAAATACACAGCACAATAGTTGATAATGTTCTTGTGCATGAGGACAGCTGGCCTACAGGCTCATCTACAGGCTTTCAATACTACTTTCAGATCAAATATAATGACAGAACAGTAGCAGTACTTCAGATGAGAGAACTTTGACTTTTTATATATATATGTACATTAAATACTGAAGAACAAGTTGTACACCCTCAAACTCATAACTGCTGAACTGATTTGTAGCCAAGTACAGTACTTCTTACATGTACTGTATTTTTGCAGAACTAAGAGATGACTATATTTTGTTGTGTTCATATGCAATCCTTTGGTATTTGACCTTTTCCTTTCTACAGTAGTGCTTTTCATCTACTGTACTGTAAGATCTCTTTACAGCAGTGTAATGAAAATTATATTTTCTTACTGTAAAGTTTGTTGTTGAATTTCACTGTATCTGCTATATTTACTGTAACATGTATCTGCTCTAATTATGTTGTATACTGTAATAGACATTGAGCTGTAAAATGATACCCGATTGCCAAAAGAAGGTATTTGCAACAGTGTTATGAATTGATCTCATTAGTGTGTAAGACTATGTTGTTGTGTGTGTGTTTCTGAGGGCTTGTGTGTCATGTCTGAGGGCGACGTTTGTTTGTTTTTTCAGCAAGATTGAATAGTTTTGAGTAGAGAGCTTCATTTTGACCTGAAAATAGGAAGCATGGGGAATTGGGTGAGAAGTTATGGATTTGTGTTTAGAGTTTCGAGAAAAGGAGTCACAATTTCAAGAAATGTGTCTAAGCAATCGATAAAAACTGTAATAATCAGAAATGTTTCTTGAGCAGCAAATCAGCATATTAAAATGATTTCTGAAGATCATGTGACACTAAAGACTGGAGGAATGATGCTGAAAATTCAGCTTTGATCACAGCAATAAATTACACTTCAACAGACATTCAAACAGAAACAGTTATTTTAAAGTATAATAACTGTTTTTGACTGTATTTTTAATCACATAAATGCAGCAATTGGTGTGCAGAAGATACTTATTTCAAAAACATTGTTTCAGCAACACTGTGTATCACAAAAATACTTCACTAAAATTGATTTTAGCAAGTTGAGAATTTAAAGATATGAATATGAATAATATGTAATGCAAAGTATAAATGACTTCATATAAACATTTGACACATTTTAATCGACAGTTGTATTTCTTGTGCTTTCATGTTATTCATTTATATAGATCAACTGGACATAATAAAAAAAGTAAATAAAAATAAGTACAAATACTGTAATTTATATTCCTTTTAAGATAAGAAAAATGAGACCTTACCTTCGTGTTAAGGCTCATGACCTGATATGAATGATTTTACATGAAGAACTTTGTGTGTGTGTGTGTGTGTGTGTGTGTATGTGTGTGTGTGTGTGTATGTGTGTGTGTGTGTGTGTGTGTGTGTATTTTCATTCCCAAAGTGGCCGTACTAGATATTCCATTTAGAACCATCATACTTTAATAATCAAGTATCTCCACTAATTTAGCTAAACTTGGATCTTGAAAAAAAAAAGTACAGTAATTGTTAATAGCTAATGTAAAGGTAAGACAACTGCTATCAGCATTAAAATATTTTGCAGTTCCATTTTTCCGATTATCTTCAGACTAAACTCAGAGTAAAAATAAAAGTACAATCAGTAAGTCCCATCAAGTCAGTTTCACAGTGTACACACTGATTCATTCTGCATACAGGATATACATTGACTCAAACATTAAAGTTGTGCAGTGCAAAATTTTCAAAACAAGCGTTTAACACTTCGGGTTGGAAACGCTATGATATACCTTTCTCCTTCAGTTTCTTGGAAATGACATTTACAAAACAAACTGGACTTAACACTTTATAAAAGATACTAGATTTTTGGCAAGAATGCTAAATAACACTGCTGCTCCTTATTTAATGCTTCCTTTGTTCTCATATTACTCCAGACAATGGCATATGTCTCATTTATACACTTAAACAGTTTTCATTATTGCTTATCCACCACCTAATTTGTTAACTTTGTACATCTGATAAAAATGGTACATACAGTGCACAATACACTTTTTGATATTCCCAAATTTAGCATAACACTTTCCCTTAACTATTTCCTGTAAGTGTTTTTTAAAGTTGATCTAAAATCTGATCTAAAAAAGAGCCAGAGTTATGAAGCTGTCAAAAAAAACAAAACCAAGCACAATGTATTTAACATCCACCAAGGATTCACGGACAGGGGAATTTAGGTTCTTATGCATTTGTCACTATTGATATATTGCATATTGTCACATTATTGAGAGCACAGCATTTAGTTACATAAACAGGCTACAGTATTTTATAGTATGATGCTATGTGAAAAAACTTATATTCATCATATAGTACATTTTGTCAGTCCCAGACAAACAATAACCAGGTTGATGATTTTCCAGGTTGAAGACTTTTGAAATGTGGCTTTAACAGTATGTGCATGTGCCTGGTAGCAAAATTGGCCTATCTATAAAACAAGAGCAGAGGAATTATTCATAAATTGTCACATTTTGCTTGACTGACAAATTATCAGACATATGATTTAACAGTAAAAACAGAAGGAGACTTAAATGACCATGCAAAAATGTCAACCATTGTACAAAAAAAAAGGACAATTGATATTCATTATAGTGACATATTCCATAATATGTAAATTCTATATATCCGTATATTATGTGTTGATTATTAAAGTGTGTAATTCTTGTTCCACTGAAGGCAACAGAATTTGAAAAAATAAGCGCCGTTGCACCATATCACTCAAAACAAAATGATGGTTCCAAAATGGATTTTTGGTTCCCCAAGTGAACAGTTCTTAAAAGAACAATTTTTTCTTGGTGTGAAGAACATTTTAATGATCTAAAGAATGTTTTTTCCACTATATAGATCCTTATGTGCAATGGAAAGCTTCCATGGATGTTAAAAAGATTTGGAGAAATTCAGCAGTAGTGAGCAACTGATGTAATGCTAAACTTCTCCAAATCTCATCCAATGAAGAAACAAACTCATCTACAACTTGGACGGCCTGAGATTAAAGTTTTCATTTTTGGGTGAACTATTCCTTTGAAGGTTTTTCATGGTAACACTGATCCCAGTAAAGAACCTTTATTTTTTTAGGAGTGTATGAGCGCCTCATCAGGACCAAACCATGTTCCCCTCAGCCCATCGCATCAGATATGAAACCCTATTAGGAGAACATGTTGTCATCTTTTTCTGAATCTGGAGAATCTGGTCTTGACATGTCAAACAGTTTTGAAGATCCTGAGGTCTTTCTGTCTTTGAGAAGCCGGAGCATCTCGGCGAGCTGGCCTTCAAGGGCGCTCATTCTGCTGCTGAGGGAGAGGATGTCACCTCGCAGCTCCTGCTTCAGTTCCATAAAGCAGGCCTGGAGACTCTGCTCTGGAATGGGGCAAAAGGCTCGCTTGCCCTCGGCCTGCAAGGGGCTCCGATCCTGAGGGGTTTGAGCGCTCCCGTCACTCTTGGTGATGCCGCTATCCCACGAGTTCCACTTAGTCCTGTCTGGAAGCATCTCCATGGACTCGGCTTTGGACACAGAACACCAGGAGAGATCGGACTTGGCTGTGGCATCTTTAAACCGACCCCAGCCTTTGTTTTTGGGAGGTTCTGCTGACTTGTTTCCTGTACAGGTTCCATTAGGGGCCACAGGAGTGCAGAGTTTGGCTTGACATGACATTCTAGACGCTGAGGAGGAGGACACAGAGGTAATGTGTGTGGCTGGACTTTCAGTGACTGTGACGACGCTGGTGGTTGCAGTGCTCTCGTGTACCACGGTCTCCATTCTGCCTCGCTCCACGTCCGGTTCTCCTTGACTCACTTGCTCCACCGCCAGACGGGCCTCCTTCTGCTGACGGAACCGCTGGAAGAGACGCCGCACCGGGTGATCTGCAGGAAGATTCAGAGGCGCTTCGTTCTTCCGTCGCAGCATCTCCTCTTCCTCCCGTTTGACGTCACTTATTTTACGGAAGATGATCTGTGTGATTCAAACAAGAAAGTATATTTATGCATAAATAAAATTAAAGTTAAAATATAAAATAGTTTTTAAAGAATAGATTATGTGATCGCTTATGTGAAGAACAGACCAATATTTAAGCTGCAATTATTAAAAAAAAAAAATCCAGATTTCAAGATTCTCAGGTTCGACATTGAAAACATAATTTGATGACCATAATGCACAAGATGCATTTGAACGTGCTGAATGCAACACGAATGAGATTTGAGAGCTTGCGCAGAGGGCAAGATGTTAAGCAAATAATGACTTTTGGTCTGAATTTTGGACTGTTCACATAGAACTACAGTATTACAAAATCAGGAATAGAGCTGGAATTGAAGCTTAAAATAAAAATATATACACTGAACAAAATTATAAACGCAACACTTTTGTTTTTGCCCCCATTTTTCATGAGCTGAACTCAAAGATCTAAGACTTTTTCTATGTACACAAAAGGCCTATTTCTCTCAAATATTGTTCACAAATCTGTCTAAATTTGTGTTAGTGAGCACTTCTCCTTTGCCGAGATAATCCATCCACCTCACAGGTGTGGCATATCAAGATGCTGCTTAGACAGCATGATTATTGCACAGGTGTGCCTTAGGCTGGCCACAATAAAAGGCCACTCTAAAATGTGCAGTTTTATCACACAGCACAATGCCACAGATATCGCAAGTTTTGAGGGAGCGTGCAATTGGCATGCTGACTGCAGGAATGTCCACCAGAGCTGTTGCCCGTGATTTTAATGTTCATTTCTCTACCATAAGCCGTCTCCAAAGGCGTTTCAGAGAATTTGGCAGTACATCCAACCGGCCTCACAACCGCAGACCACGTGTAACCACACCAGCACAGGACGTCCACATCCAGCAACTTCACTGAGAGGAGTGGACCAACATTCCACAGACCACAATCAACAACCTGATCAACTCTATGCGAAGGAGATGTGTTGCACTGCTTGGTGGTCACACCAGATACTGACTGGTTTTCAGACCCTGTTTTCGGACCCTGCACCACATTACAAAACTGTAATGTGGTGCAGCCATCAAATACAAAAGTGCTAACATATATTCCTTACACCTTGAATACGTGTGTACACATCTTAATCATTTATTATTATTATTATTATTATTATTTAAATACATGTCTTGCTTTGGGAAACCTTTCTAAAAACTAAATAATGTTACTCACTGACTTATACAACATTCTATAAGTCACCATAAACGTTTTGGGAACATAACACCAATGCATGTGAAAAAGCGTATTACATACATTTTCCTGAAATTGCAAATATAACCCTCCTTGTACCAACATGCACAAATATGTATTTAGATCACAATGAAATGGTTAGTTTACAATACAGTTAGATACTTGTTTACAACAATGACTGGACAAATTCACCCTTTAAAACCTTAAAAATCATAAAATAATCTATTCATAATTCAATTTCAGACTTCTTACACATAGATGTTATCATGAGCTATAAACAGTATAACATTACAATAAAAAGGGGTTTTAAAGTCCATTTCACATACCATTATGCATATGAATTTTATAAATAAGGTATATTATTTATAAATACCAAAACTAAGTGTAGATAAAAAGTTTGGTGAGTTGCACCACATGACATTTTACAACCTAAACCAACCTTTCCTTGCCAAATAATCTATATTTTAAAATCCACTCTCTATGACATAATTTCCTGTTTCAAGTTTGTTTTCTTTTTTCTGCATGTTGGTCGCACCACATGACTTAAAGCCATGCTTATTACAGAAAATGCATTTTTAATTAATAAACTAAAGGTTAGGATGATATAAATGAGCAACACATCATTGACCCAGAATTTTTCAGTGCCCTTGGTCACTGTGCACTTCACTACATCTGTCTGAGCTCTTGACCCTTGAGCATCTCGAATGATGAGGAGCGCGTCATGTGGTTCATTTTGAAGTGTTGCTAGAGGGGTTAGTCACTGCTATCTTTAGCTTCATGATGCATCAAAACCTGGCATTGTAGAAGCAAGTCTGTACTGATTTCTGAAAGAACAAATCACATTTATACAATAAGCTGATAAGCGGCTGTACCCAAAAGGTAAACATGGATTTTCTCCTGGACCAACATCCTTGTTGGTCTTGGTTCCACTGATCCAACTCATGTGAATGATTCTGAATCCCACGCATTTGTCAGTTGCCAAAGGAGTCGAACCCCCTTGAGGTCTGTGACCCGCATGCTGTCATTTTTGCTCATGGTAACTCATTTCCAAATGCATCACATCACAGCCAATCACATGAGCTGTAAATACTATGAGACTACAGAAACACACAGGGTCCCAAACACAAGCCCTATCTAAAGCTGTAATATGAAAGGTAAAAGGCAGGTATAAATATGTTAATTTTTGAGAACCCTCAAAAAATCCAACATAGGCTCACTGGAAAAACACACCAAAAACTTTTATGCCTTTTCACACAATTTATGATGCTTAGACTTATTTTTGTGCAGTTACTTGCACAATACTGACCTTAACATACTTTTACCATAGTGCATGATTTGTAAACGAATACATTTTAAACTTTGTCTCACATAAGCAGCGCCATATATATAGCATTTCTGACTTCGTCATTACTACTTGCATTACTAACTTGCTCGGTAGCGCACCTGGTAAAGCATTGTACTGGAGATGTGAAGTGCTCAGGTATGAATCTCTGAAACATGAGCCACGATAAAAGAATTTAAAGACTCGTAGAAGCTAAAATAACATGGTTGCTTAAGCAAATGCATTTTTATCTCACATTTTACTTTGTTAACGCTTTCATGTTTAAAGTAGGGTTCAGTACAGATGGTGCATTATTTTCAAACCATTGAACCTTTAGCGCCACTCATTAGGAATTTAATTTCCGAACTACCGCATTACGCACAACAACCAGCATAATAAAACCTTTCCAGATTCATGTTCATCTGTTTTGGAAAAAAATTAAACACGCTTTTAGCACCACTTACTGGACATTTCACTTCAAAAGTGTTGTGAATGTTTAAAAAGGCAATGTAACATTATTCTGCCAAATTGTTCCTACAGGCAATTTTTTTTTCCAATGAGCAAAAAAAAAAAAAAACAGTCACTGGTAAAACATCTACTAGAACATAAAGACATATCTGTAGTTTACATGTTGTATATGTTAATATGCAGAAATGGCCTGTTGACCTCATTATGTTTCTTTTATCGAATCTCGCAAAACTCAAGGTCACTAATAAAATCAGGTGCTAATTAGTCAATGATAACCAGGCAATCCTTAACTCCTTGGGTATTACTGTGTTTGTTTAACAAGAATGTTGTCACAGGATCTACAAAAGATGTTGATCCAGACATAAGTCTTACTTGGCAAAACCTCAGTCAGTTTCTTCAAACTCCCTGAAAAATTGGACTGGAGGCGGACAATATTCAGGAGTGTCATTTTTCTGATGTCTCAAAGCCATATATAATGAGTTTTGGGGGTTAGAGAGATTTATAGTTTATTGCTCGAGTCTGAAAACTGACTGAAAACAACAAACACGTATTTCTTCATGTCGAATCTTGATCAGCCATCTGCAGAGAATTACGGCAGTTCGAGATAACATGCTACATACCCATCTCTCTGATAGTGTTGTATGTCCAAGACAAACGTGTTTCACTAGAGATGGCAAAAGCACATTTTACATATGTTTATCGATGCAGTCAATAACCCATTGGTTTCAACGGAAAAACTTTCAAAGTTGGCATGAAACAGAAGTTGCAATTGTCTTTTCTTCCCTATTTTGTGAGTGAAACAGCTTCTCGAACAAGAAAAAATGTGAGTGAATGGCTGTCCCTTCCTCGCACCGAGACATATACCATCAGAGAAGAAATGTCATCGCGAGAGGGAGAGGAAGTTATTTTGATTAAAGATAATGAGGGCACATGTATTAAAACAAATGATGTGCATGGATGCATCATTAATAATGTACACTGCAATGGAACGACATGAATGTGAGTAAATGATGGCAGAATTTTCTATTTTGGCTGAACTGTTTCTTTAAGTCATTACCAGAAGGTTTAACAGTAATTATTTTAGAGTCTTTAAAGAGACGCAGTAAGATAATTGCACTTTCAGCACAAACTCCCATGAGTGTGGAAATGTATCCGGCTGTTACAGTATGTCATTAGCTCTAGCACACTTCCATCTTCATTTACTCGCTCCAGTGAAGGTGACCAGTGACAATTTACTGCTCATGATGATCAATAGAGTCACAGGACTTTAAAATTGGCTTCCAATGTCCGTTATTAGCATAGAGGTGACAGTAAACAGCTGGATGTCTCAAAGATGAACTACTCCAACCATTCAAGAAATGACTTAAGTGACGTAAGAATTTTTAATATTTCAGACTGGCATACTATCCCAAAGCAAAGGGTTGGTTATTGATTTTTTCAGGTTTTTTATTACCTATTATCCACATGCAATGTCATGAGGTTGTATGACCACAATGCAGTGCACTACATATAATTTATCAAGAAATAATATTTTATTTATTGATTTTTTTTAAACAGTAGGTAGCAAAGTTCGTATTCCATTATGAACGAACCTGAACAAATCAAACTGATCCTTTGTGAGATTGAAGTCTTTTGTGCAATTAATTAAAAAGTCTCATTATAATAATTTGTTTTTGAATCAGACTAGACTGATTAAGCTAAATGTTTTTGCGTGCAGCAATTAAAGACAGCGCTATAGACATGAGCACTCAATAATGTGTTGGAAAAACTGTCTATTTCACCATTATGCGATGAAGGTGAAGTAATTTGTTGGACATATATTCATGAAGTGTCATTTTTTTAAATAAAAATACATGCTTGAGATAGTTTCCAAACCTGCCCATCAGCAGAATCTATTCACAAGGTGAACATGCTTCTGTAATATAATATTTCACAAGCAGCCACTCACCTGAAACTGGTTCAACAACCTCATTAAGCACTTTAGTGGACAAACAAGAGACTAGGTACTTTTCCAATGGTTGGATGTGACCTAAATCAATGATATGAGGCCTTCTGAGACCCATGTATTACAAAAAAAATAATACAGTGTTGTTACATGTGCACAGGGCCAGGTCAGGCCACACGTTTTAGCTGTGTTGTGTGATTATCATATACAGACAGACATGGTTATAGCACAAGCCCGGCCACAGATCAATGATACGAGAGACACAGACAGGAACAGAAAATGGAGGAGAATGTAAATAAAGGATGAGTCTGTGGGAGATTGAATTAAAATACCAATGAAGATCATGAAAAGCCTGACCCGCTTGAACAAATGCAGAACTAAAAGGAAAGATGTTGTGAAAAGGATACAAGAGAAATTAAATAGTATTATATTTGAAGGGAAGGTGAAAACCAGGAGAGATTTGTCTGAATTAAAAGCACACAGAAATGTCTCAGTAAGATAAGCAGCTGTTAGTGAGCGAGCGCTGTGATCAATACCAGTGCCCAGCGCTCAGATCTCTGCTGTGTGCTGCCCCGTCCAGAGGACACTGAAGGATACAGATCTGTCCATTCCAGAACACAATCAAAACCAGCGATCTGTGACCGAGAGCTTTAAGAGCACCCTTATGTCACTGTCCGTAAGCTCTGGTGATCAAGGTTATAGTTCACCATAATGGAACCTTCTGTCATTATTTACTGTCCTATGTGTGTTTTTTACATCCATCCATCCATCCGTCCTTCCGTCCGTCTGTCTGTCTTTCTTTTTGTCTGTGTCTGTCTGTCTGTCTGTCTGTCTGTCTGTCTGTCTGTCTGTCTGCCGATCTATCTATCTATCTATCTATCTATCTATCTATCTATCTATCTATCTATCTATCTATCTATCTA